>NC_138223.1:1675406-1717906 GCF_964197995.2 Scardinius erythrophthalmus | reverse complement strand
CTGAGGGCCAACGCGTGCTGAGGCTCCTGAGGGCCCCCGAGGAGGCCTGGGTCATCGGGTCACTCGCTCACAGACAACCCGGTCAGAACACACTCCTCACACACACACACACACACACAGAGCAGACCTGAGGGCCAATGCGTGCTGAGGCTCCTGAGGGCCCACGAGGAAGCCTGGGTCATCGGGTCACTCGCTCACAGACAACCCGGTCAGAACACACTCCTCTCACACACACACACACACACACACACACACACACACACACTCCTCACACACACACACACACACACACAGAGCAGACCTGAGGGCCAACGCGTGCTGAGGCTCCTGAGGGCCCACGAGGAGGCCTGGGTCATCGGGTCACTCGCTCACAGACAACCCGGTCAGAACACACTCCTCACACACACACACACACACACACACACACACACACAGAGCAGACCTGAGGGCCAACGCGTGCTGAGGTTCCTGAGGGCCCACGAGGAGGCCTGGGTCATCGGGTCACTCGCTCACAGACAACCCGGTCAGAACACACTCCTCACACACACACACACACACACACACACACACACAGCAGACCTGAGGGCCAACGCGTGCTGAGGCTCCTGAGGGCCCACGAGGAGGCCTGGGTCATCGGGTCACTCGCTCACAGACAACCCGGTCAGAACACACTCCTCACACACACACACACACACACAGAGCAGACCTGAGGGCCAACGCGTGCTGAGGCTCCTGAGGGCCCACGAGGAGGCCTGGGTCATCGGGTCACTCGCTCACAGACAACCCGGTCAGAACACACTCCTCACACACACACACACACACACAGAGCAGACCTGAGGGCCAACGCGTGCTGAGGCTCCTGAGGGCCCACGAGGAAGCCTGGGTCATCGGGTCACTCGCTCACAGACAACCCGGTCAGAACACACTCCTCACACACACACACACAGAGCAGACCTCAGGGCCAACGCGTGCTGAGGCTCCTGAGGGCCCACGAGGAGGCCTGGGTCATCGGGTCACTCGCTCACAGACAACCCGGTCAGAACACACTCCTCACACACACACACACACACACAGAGCAGACCTGAGGGCCAACGCGTGCTGAGGCTCCTGAGGGCCCACGAGGAGGCCTGGGTCATCGGGTCACTCGCTCACAGACAACCCGGTCAGAACACACTCCTCACACACACACACACACACACAGAGCAGACCTGAGGGCCAACGCGTGCTGAGGCTCCTGAGGGCCCACGAGGAAGCCTGGGTCATCGGGTCACTCGCTCACAGACAACCCGGTCAGAACACACTCCTCACACACACACACACAGAGCAGACCTCAGGGCCAACGCGTGCTGAGGCTCCTGAGGGCCCACGAGGAGGCCTGGGTCATCGGGTCACTCGCTCACAGACAACCCGGTCAGAACACACTCCTCTCACACACACACACACACCCACACACTCCTCTACACACACATATTCTTTGTGTATACCTTTGGGCTGTGTTATGAAACCGCACACACACTGATGTAGATTTATGGCTCATGTTTTAGTAAGGCGTGGCTGAGCCGTAACTTTTTTCTTCAGGTTTAACACTTTGAGCTTTGTAACTCTGCAGATCTTGTACTTGCACTAACAGCTGCATAACACACTAAAGACAAAGTAAAACAAGAAATCGCATCACATGACCCCTTTGAGAGACGAGACTTTACAGTAAAGTGTGTGTGTTTCTGTTGAACGGACAGGTTCGGAGTGTGTGGTGATCAGGAACCTGGAGCGGAGTCTGAGGGAGAGTCCGGGTCGCTCTCCCGACACCAGCGCTCTGCAGAACGGCTCTCTTCCCGGCGAACAGTCCTCGCGCAAGAGGACCCGAGTGGCTGTGCTGATCTCCGGAACCGGTGTGTGTGTGTGTGTGTGTGTGTGTGTGTGTGTGTGTGTGTGTGTGTGTGTGCTGTTATCAGGGTTGGGGAACTTTGAAGAGCAATACATTACAATATTGCGTTACTCCCTTAGAAAAACGTTTAACACTTACTTTACCAATAAAAAAAAAGAAATTAATTTTTGCTTATGGTTTCACGGAATCATCGAAGGTCAAAAGCAAGTACATTGGTCAATAAAGTAAGATTAAATGCAAAAAAAATTGTTTTATAACTGTTGAATATTTATATTTAAATATAATAATATATAAAATACATATTTAATTATTGGAGGTTTGCATAGTATTCTGATTCTGCATTTCACTGATTTTATGATTGAATATTAAAGTCCCCGTGAACCGGAAGTTGCAAACGACTTTTCTCCAGTGTTATGACGTATTTCCCAGTGAAAAGGAATATTGAACAGAGGGCAGGGTTTTACTCTAGCGCTCCTCCTCTCCATCTCTGCTCATAGCAGACTGACGGTTTGAGGGGAGTGGTTACGCGTTGCCCAAACCAATTCCTCAAACCTACGTCATCAGAGTAGGTCCTCCAATGCAGAGGGGAGGGGCATTTTCAGATTTTGATTAAAGATTACCATGGTAAAAAATTTTTTTTTTAAATATTTTCTTGCACGGATTAATTGTTCACCACAAGACTAGTAATATGCGCTAACAAAGTAAATAGGGTCAATTTTGATTTCATGGGGACTTTAAATATTTTTGTGTGTGTAAGTGAGATGAGTAAATGTCTGTTCACATTTAGTCTAGAACTTCAATAACCATCATGTTCATACACACACACACATGCCTCTTCTGAGCTGTCAGTCAATAAATGGGAAAACAAAGTAACTAGCGTTACTTATTTGAAAAAGTAACTTATGAGTTATGCGTTACTTTACTAGGTACTTGAAAAAGAAATCTGATTACGTAACAAGTTACTTGTAATGAGTTACACACAACACTGCTGATCACATGACAGATACTGAGACTGAGAGTGTGTGTGTGTGACAGGAACGAACCTGCAGGCGCTGATGGAGCAGGCGAAGAAACCCTCAAGCTCGGCGGAGATCGTGGTGGTCATCTCCAACAGACCGGGCGTCACGGGGTTAAAGAGGGCGTCTATGGCCGGCATTCAGACGCGGGTTTGTCTGAAAAAAAATAATAATACAGGGTTCCCACGGGTCATGGAATTTCTGCAATGTCATGGAATTTGAAAAGGTCTATTCCAGACATTGAAAGTCAGGGAATTTTATATATTTTTTGTCCAAGTCATGGAATATCAGGGAATTTAGTTTGTTGCTTTAAATTTTAGTTTCCATTTATCAAAATGTAATTTTTCTATAACGATTTTTTTATCGTGCTGTTTCACACATCTTTCTACGGAGCCCCTGAGGGGACCTATGCAAAAATAATAATACGGACTTTGATTTGATTGTCTGCTATATATTTGCTTCTCATTTATTAAATACAGGCAATTGGTTGATGAAAAATATATTAAAATTAAGATAAAATTTATAGAAAACGAAATTCACTTTAAAGAAAGGCTTTCTACAAAACAGAACAGCTCGGTGCTCCGCAAAACAGCAGCCTGTTTTGCCGTTTATTATAGGTCATGGAAATTCATCTTTTTAGTCAGTGAAAGTCAGGGAAAAGTCAGGGAATTTGACATTTGGTTTAGAGTGGGAACCCTGAATAATAATACAAAATAAAATAAATAAATAAATGTATATCTGTAGACACATTATGCATATAACACTGTCCTTACCAGACATGATGGATGACGGAACGAGCCACACTTTTAAATCTTACTTTAGAGGTGTGCGATATTTTGTGATTTTGTCGAAAGCGATAGTTATAGACGATGCTTTGAGTGTGTTTTTGTGCTGACTCGTGAAGATTCTTCATATTTTGAGTTCGCATCACTGATGAAATTAGCTTTTTCAGTAAGGCTGATATTTGCCTAAAATTGATTTCCGGGGGATTTATAAGTGCAATTTTTACTACTACTAAGTCAAAGTCATAATTATTACATAACATAAAAATCCAGTTATGACAAAGTCATTGGTTTAGACTTTTTAGTATTATCATTGACTTTTTAATATTATAATTTACTTTTTAATGCCAATTATGACTTAGTATGTCATCATGACCTATCTCATAATTATGAATTTTTCTCATAACATAATTTTTTACTTTTTCTCTCATAATTATGACTTTGTAAATACATTTTGACTTTCTGTCATAATTGACCATCTCATAATTGATGTTTTATCTAATAATTGACTTAGTATGTCATTATTGACTTTTTAATCTCATAATTTTGACTTTTTCTCACAATAATGACTTAAAAAGTCCTAAAATTATGACATACTCTCTCATCTCATAATTATGAATTTTGTCATAAATGACTTTGTATTTTATAATTATGACTGTCATCATTGAGTTTTGATCTCATCATTTGACTTTTTATGTCATAATTGATTTACCAAAATCAACAACATCAGTTTTGCAAGCTACAATTGCATAAATAATGCTAGGAAATTGTTTTAAAATAAGATTTTGAATATCAACATATGTTTTTTTTTTTTTGTTTTTTTTATGATAATTTAAAGATGAAAATACAACTGTTCACTCGACCAGTTTGTTCAAACAGCTGATTCATTCAGGAACGAAGCAAGCGACTCTCTTTATGAATGAATAATTGATTCGTTCAGAAACGCTGATTCATTCAGGAACGAAGCGAGCAACTCTCTTTATGAATGAATAATTGATTCATTCAGAAACGCTGATTCATTCAGGAACGAAGCGAGCGACTCTTTATGAATGAATAATTGATTCGTTCAGAAACAGCTGATTCATTCAGGAACGAAGCGAGCGACTCTCTTTATGAATGAATAATTGATTCGTTCAGAAACGCTGATTCATTCAGGAACGAAGCGAGCGACTCTCTTTATGAATGAATAATTGATTCGTTCAGAAACAGCTGATTCATTCAGGAACGAAGCGAGCGACTCTCTTTATAGGCTTGTTCGACTTCATGCAGCTCTGCGCAGACCGATCGGCGGCTGACTTAAAGCAGTGCATGCCGGTTAGAAATTTTGTCCGACTTGATACAGCGCCGACGCCACGTGACTGTGACGTATGCCATCAAAGTACCGCGAGAGCGATTCGAGAGTAGCCGGAGAACTCAGCCAGCGCAGCTTCTCAAGAGCGGCTGCACTGGGCTGCAGGAGGGCTGATGACGACACAGCTGTTCCACCATTGGCCGGATTCACTGCATGACAACGATCACGTGTGTTTCGTGTTTATTCGAAAACCTTTAGTTCCTCTAAAGCTCTCAAATCAGTTTATTATAACAGTGAACACTCTTTTCATGTTGTTGTCATGTTATATTGTGTCATGTTTATCAAATTAAAACTGCTTAAAAAACGTAGACTCCACTTCATTGATAGTAGCTTATGTTGAACTTTATTCTTGTTCAAACAGACGCTGGATGAAGCAGTAGGCTACATAAAGTATTGAATTAAAATGTCTCTGAAACATCTGTGCATTATTTGGCAAATATTGCATTTATTTCACTGCAGCTGTGGTAAAGTATGCAAACACCACGTGAGCGGTCACTACGGGAACCAGAAAGTGTCCGACTTCACGTCTCCGTTTGCAGCTCCTCCCCGCCTGCACGCGGCTACTCTCGCCGATCGGGTGCATCCAGCCGCAGCCGATGTCGAACACACCATATGAATGAATAATTGATTCATTCAGAAACAGCTGATTCATTCAGGAACGAAGCGAGCGACTCTCTTTATGAATGAATAATTGATTCATTCAGAAACAGCTGATTCATTCAGGAACGAAGCGAGCGACTCTCTTTATGAATGAATAATTGATTCGTTCAGAAACGCTGATTCATTCAGGAACGAAGCGAGCGACTCTCTTTATGAATGAATAATTGATTCATTCAGAAACGCTGATTCATTCAGGAACGAAGCGAGCGACTCTTTATGAATGAATAATTGATTCGTTCAGAAACAGCTGATTCATTCAGGAACGAAGCGAGCGACTCTCTTTATGAATGAATAATTGATTCGTTCAGAAACAGCTGATTCATTCAGGAACGAAGCGAGCGACTCTCTTTATGAATGAATAATTGATTCGTTCAGAAACGCTGATTCATTCAGGAACGAAGCGAGCGACTCTCTTTATGAATGAATAATTGATTCGTTCAGAAACAGCTGATTCATTCAGGAACGAAGCGAGCGACTCTCTTTATGAATGAATAATTGATTCGTTCAGAAACAGCTGATTCATTCAGGAACGAAGCAAGCGACTCTCTTTATGAATGAATAATTGATTCGTTCAGAAACGCTGATTCGTTCAGGAACGAAGTGAGCGACTCTCTTTATGAATGAACAATTGATTCATTCAGAAACGCTGATTCATTCAGGAACGAAGCGAGCGACTCTTTATGAATGAATAATTGATTCGTTCAGAAACAGCTGATTCATTCAGGAACGAAGCGAGCGACTCTCTTTATGAATGAATAATTGATTCGTTCAGAAACAGCTGATTCATTCAGGAACGAAGCGAGCGACTCTCTTTATGAATGAATAATTGATTCGTTCAGAAACACTGATTCATTCAGGAACGAAGCGAGCGACTCTCTTTATGAATGAATAATTGATTCGTTCAGAAACAGCTGATTCATTCAGGAACGAAGCGAGAGACTCTCTTTATGAATGAATAATTGATTCGTTCAGAAACGCTGATTCATTCAGGAACGAAGCGAGCGACTCTCTTTATGAATGAATAATTGATTCGTTCAGAAACAGCTGATTCATTCAGGAACGAAGCGAGCGACTCTCTTTATGACTGAATAATTGATTCGTTCAGAAACGGCTGATTCATTCAGGAACGAAGCGAGCGACTCTTTTTGAATGAATAATTGATTCGTTCAGAAACGCTGATTCATTCAGGAACGGAGCGAGCGACTCTCTTTATGAATGAATAATTGATTCGTTCAGAAACAGATGATTCATTCAGGAACGAAGCGAGCGACTCTATGAATGAATTATTGATTCGTTCAGAAACGCTGATTCATTTAGTAATGAAACATCGCTCGGAGAAACACAACGCTTCTGTTGCACCTCTGGTTTATTTTGCCTACGAAAATAACTCCAAACAGACAATAGTGTGTAAAATGTAACTCAAAATATTAACTTCTCTACTTTTTGTATGAAATTGATATAATTTTTGCAGATATTTTGTAAAAACAGCACTCTTGCTGGTGTGATAGAGCTTATTATGGAAGCTTTTTTCCCCACGGAAGAAAATAAAAGATGATTGCAACTTTTTATCTCACAATTCTGACTATTTATTGCAACTCCGACTTTTACAATTACAATTCAGACTTTTTCTCTTGTGTTTCTGACATGCCTGATACTGTCAGCTTCCACATCGTTAAAACGTATATTTACAGCTTTCCTGAAGCTCAAACAGTAGAGCGCTGGCGCTTGCAACGCCAAGGTCATAGGTTCGATTCCCAGAGAAAGCAAGAACTGATAAGAATGTAAATGTGTAGCTTGAAATGCAATGGATAAAAGCGTCTGCCAAATGCATAAATGTAAACGTATATTATTATGATGATATTATAATGGCTGACAGCTCGGTTGGTTCTGGATGTTGTTCGTCTGTCAGGTCGTGGATCATAAGCAGTACGGCAGCAGAGCCGAGTTCGACGGCACCATAGACCGGGTCCTGGAGGAGTTCGGGGTGGAGCTGGTGTGTCTGGCGGGTTTCATGCGGATCCTCACGGGACCCTTCGTCAGGAAGTGGAGCGGTGAGTGTGTGAACATCAACACCAGGGGGCGCCACTGGCTCCGTTAAATCAGTGCAGATTCACAGCAAAAACACATGAAGCAGCACAGGTTCAGTTTAAAGGTGCAGTGTGTAATATTCAGGAGGATCTGTTGACAGAAATGCAATATCATAAACATAACTGTTTTCAGTGGTGTATAAAAACCTCACGTAATGAAGCGTTATGTGTTTATTAGCTTAGAATGAGGCATTTCTCTCTACACACACTGTGGGTCCGCTTACATCGACATTTCTACGGTGGCCCTGAGCGGACAAACGCGTTTCGTCACTATGTTGTTCTTCGTGTAAAGAAACAAACTAAAGTCAGCGAATAAAACACAATGATGAACGAGTCACAATAATATTCGCAATAACATATCGTTTTACTGAATAATTAAGTAAACCTGATCTCTTCATTTATATTTGTAAAGAAACCTCAGTGTTTAACTGGCTCCTCTCTGCTGTCTCAGACGACGACATCACTTCCTGTCGGCCACCATATAACTTCTGTTGGGTGCAATTCACAACCTCACCACTAGATGTGCTAAAACTTACACACTGCACCTTTAATGTAAACCAAATTACTTTGATATTGTTGGTAATATTTCTAGATGAACTTGCAGCTCAGGTTTACTTGATTATCCATCATCATTTATTAGAAAATTCATGAGTTTTTATATATTTTTTTAAAAAAATCTTGAGTATCAAATATGATCTTCAGGCTTTTGAGGAAGGTTTTTTTGTTCATCTCTCAATCATCATTGTATTGCATTGTATTATATGTTTTAAACATACAGAGCTTTGATCATAAAACTAAGCATTTAAATATTTTCTTATAGACATATCATTGGCAGATACTGATATTTATTTACATTTCATGCAAGTATCTGCTGTACTGTTAGAAAGATCTCATTGATTTACATCACTAGCAATACTTTCTGTCAATATTAATATCAGCATCTGCACCAAATTGCACATTTTTGCTCATCTTGAGCCTCTGAATAAACTTGAGCTGTTTTTTCCTCCATATTCTCACTTTATCAGAGTATATGAGCCATAAAAGCCTGATGTATCAAATATGATACAAAACATAAGACACATGCAGAAAAATCTCTTTTTTTTTTTAATGATTTGATTTAATGTTTTAGGCATCATTTGGCATCCTGTTATTATTTAGTAAAACCCCTTTAAACAGCAGAAGTATATGGATATATACTTTATAACCATATACCTCGTTTAAATATAAACGAGGCCAAGAAATATTTGTATTACTTGAAATAAAATAAACGCTAAATAAAATTAAGCAAATTTTTGTTCATTAACTTGATGTACTAAAATAACTAAAATGAAAAATATTAAAATAACAAAACTATTTGTACATTTAAAAACAACAATATTACTTAAATGAAAAAAATAATAATGATAATAATTACTTAAAATAAAATGTTGACGTGAAATAAACATAATAAAAACTATTTGGACATAAAATGAAAATGAGAATTTTATTACTTGATTTATTACTTTTATTACTAATTTCCATTTAGTAATTTGATGTACTAACATACAGTACAGGCCAAAAGTTTAAAAACATTACTATTTTTAATGTTTTTGAAAGAAGTCTCTTCTGCTCATCAAGCCTGCATTTATTTGATCAAAAATACAGAGAAAAAAATGTAATATTGTGATATATTATTACAATTTAAAATAATTGGTTTTCAATTTATTATACTTTAAATGATCATTTATTTCTGTGATCAAAGCTGAATTTTCAGGAGCATTACTCCAGTCTATCACATGATCCTTTAGAAATCACTCTAATATGATAATTCATTATCAAAGTTGGAAACTGTTCTGCTGCTTAATATTTTTTCATAACCTGTAATAGTTTTTTTAGGATACTTTGATGGATAAAAAGTAAAAAAAAAAAAAAAAGAAGCAAATGTTTTAAAAATAGAAATCTTTTGTAACAACAACAATATACACTACTGGTCAGTCATTTGGGGTCAGTTATTTTTTTATTTTTTTGAAATAAATCAATACTTTTATTCAGCAAGGATGTGTTAGTAAAAAGTGATAGTAAAGAAGATTTATATTATTAGAAATTATTTTTTTTATTTTGAATAAATGCAGTTCTTTTTAACCTTTTATTCATCAAATATATCAGGCAGCAGAATTGTTTCCAACACTCATAATAAATCAGAATATTAGAATGATTTCTGAAGGATCATGTGACACTGAAGACTGGAGTAATGATCCTGAAAATTCAGCTTTGATCACAGGATATAAATTATTTTTTAAAGTATATTCAAATAGAAAACTATTATTTTAAGTTGTAATAATATTTCACACTATTACATTTTTTTTTCTGTATTTTTGATCAAATAAATGCAGGCTTGATGAGCAGAAGAGACTTCTTTCAAAAACATTAAAAATAGTAATGTTTCCAAACTTTTGGCCTGTACTGTAAATAAAATTAAAATTGAACTAAAAATAAAAACAGTTTGGACATAAAAAAATCACTTAAATGAAACTAATTCAAAATATTTGAAAAAGACGAATAGTGTCTCAGTGATATTAAAATAACACTGCTGAGGACGGGAATAAAATGGTAAGAATGCTAAAAAATATGTGGAATATTTCTGAAATGTATTTTTAAACTGGTTGTGTATCTGCTCCAGGACTGAGTGTGTGTGTGTGTGTGTGTTTGTGTCTCAGGGAAGATGCTGAACATCCACCCGTCGCTGCTGCCATCCTTTAAAGGAGTGAACGCTCAGAAACAGGCGCTCCAGGCCGGCGTCCGCGTCACCGGATGCACCGTTCACTTCGTGGCCGTACGTTTCTCTCTCAGAAGCCAGCGTTCTACAGTAACATTAGGCAGAATGCATGCAGGATTTTGTCGTCATGCAATCCCAAGATTGAATGCAGATTCAACCGGTCGCCACATTATTTACAGCATCTTGCATTTTTGTCTTTTATTTCCAAAACAACTTTTTTTTTTTTTACAATAATAACCCTGTAGTTTTGTGAAGTTTATTTTATTATTTTACAATAATCCTGTAGTTTTGAGAAGTTATTATTATTATTTTTTACAATAATCCTGTAGTTGAGTTTTTATTTTTTTTATTTTAAAATAACCCTGTAGTTTTGAGAAGTTTTTATTTTATTTTTTATTTTAAAATAACCTTGTAGTTTTGAAAAGTGTTTTTTATTTTTTTATTTTACAATAACCCAGGTTGATATCAGTAGGCTATGCGATGAACACTGATCGAATGCGTTATTCTCTACATTTCATTTCGACTTTTTTTCTCGAAACACGACTTTATTCTCGAAATTTAATGAGTTTATTCTCAAGATTGTATTTAGAGGTTTTTTTCTCAAAATTTAATGTTTTTTCTCAAAACACGATTTTATTCTCGAAATGTAATGAGTTTATTCTCAAGATTGTATTTCGACTTTTTTTTTTAATTGAACGAGTTTTTTCTTGAAACACAACGACTTGATTCTCGATATTTAATGAGTATGTCGCGATTATTTAGACTTTTTTTTCTCGAAATTTAACACGTTTTTTTCTCGAAACACAATGACTTGATTCTCGATATTTAATGAGTTTATTCTCAAGATTGTATTTCGTCTTTTTTTCTCGAAATTTAACGAGTTTAATCCCGCATTATAATGACTTTAATCTCGAGATGGTTTTATTTTTTTATTATTGCTTGGCCTTAATCCTCTTCTGTATAACCCTGTAGTTTTGAGAAGTTTTTTTTTTTATTTTATTTTTTATAACCTGTAGTGGAGTTTTTTTTTTTTTTACGTTTTTTTTCACAGTAATAACCCTGTACTTTTGTTAAATTCACTCTCTGACAGGAGGAAGTGGACGCCGGGGCGATCGTGGTTCAGGAGGCGGTTCCCATCCTGATGACTGACAGCGAAGACAGCCTATCAGAGCGCATCAGGGAGGCGGAGCATCGAGCCTTCCCAGCAGCCCTAGAGCTGGTGTCCAGCGGTGGCGTGAAGCTCAGAGACGACGGGAGGATCGTGTGGAACCAGAGTCTTCAGGGATAAACACCAACACACACACACACTGATGATGAACACGCATGTTTCAGGTTGTACTTCATTACATTCCCGAGAGTTTTCTAGCGCATCTGCCTCTACTGTAGTGCCTGTTCTGATCAGTATTAACCATGTGACTGCTGAGAATTATATGTCATGTACAACATAAACTTTATTCTCTGCATGTAACGGAACGTGATCAATGTTTGCTCTTGCCATTAAACTTGCACTAACAAGTGTGGCTGTGCGTGTTGTTACTTTGAAAATGTTTGACACTATTTTATCAACACCAAACAAAATCATGGTATCATGTAGTTTACCTTCCTAAGATCATAGTTATGTGTAAACCAAATATTTTGAGGTTTTTTGAGATTTTCAGGTCTTAAGTAGGGATTTTTTAGAAATAGTTAAACATTACATCATTATTCAGTGATTTATGATGGGGGATCGTGTGGAACCAGTCTTCAGGGATAAACACACACACACACACACACACTGATGATGAACACGCATGTTTCACACTGTGATTCATTACACCAGTTTCATTACATTCCAGAGTTTTCTAGCACATCTCCTTTACTAATAATTAATGTATTTACTGTAGTGCCAGTTCTGAACAGTGTTAATCATGATTGTGATTTGCTGAGATTTTCAGGTTTTAAGGGATTTTTCATAGGATATTACATCATTATTCAGTGATTTATATTCAGTTGTTCAACTTAATTTACAATATATCACCTCTCAGGTTTTCCATTCCACACGCGACGCTTTGAGAAACAAATCCTGTTTATTTTGTACATACCGATATGGCTTTTCAGTGCTAATTGATTAATATCTTTAAAGACAGACCAACTTTTGACTCCAAGGTTTTTAATTAATGTATTCATTGATATTGACTTCTGTTCAGGCCATCAGTAAGTATTCAATAATATTTTAAAGTCCCCTGTAGTCAATAATTAAACTCATCTTTGATCACCAAAATGACATATTTAAATGTTTTTTCCTTGAAAAAAAAAATATTCATGGCTTAAAATATCTTGAGTATAACTCGACACCCTTGCTTCATTTAGTATGCGCGGCTCCATGAATATGCAAATGAGCCCCGCCTCCACTCACTCAGCTCAGAGATCCACTGGTTGACGATCACATTGTGGTCTCACTTTAGATTACAGTCCAATTCTCACTATTAACTAATTATGAACTAAATTCCTTATGACTGCTTATTAATCGTTAGTAAGGTCGTTGTTAATTTTAGGGATGTAGAATATGGTCATGCAGAATAAGGCATTAATATGTGCTTTATAAGTACTGATAAACAGCCAATATCTTAGTAATATGCATGATAATAAGCAACTAGTTAATAGTGAGAATTGGACCCGAAATTAAATTTTATTAAAACCTAAACTATTTGGTAAGACTTTTCAGGTCTCGTTTGAATATAATGTAGTTATTAACTCATTATTAATAAAGTTATTAATCATTTTATCCCTTAAAACTCATCTTTGATCACAAAAAAGACATATTTAAACATTATTTCCATGAAAAAAAAATTGTTATGCCTTAAAATGTCTTGAATGTAACTCGACACCCTTGCCTCATTTAGTATGCGTGGTTCTATGAATATGCAAATGAGCCCCGCCTCCACTCACTCACTCAGCTCAGAGATCCACTGGTTGACGATCACACGTTGATCTGATTGGTTACAAGGTAGTTTGTGACGTCAGAAACACGAGCGATTTCAAAGCGTGTTTTTGAGACTGTCTTTGGTTCACTGCAGTTTTAAGGAGGAAATACTCAGCAATGCTGTCGACTTTTGAGTTTAAACATGGTTTGTCTTAAAGCAGATTAAAAACACCACATAAACACAAACAACATTAACAGCTGGATTTTCACTACAGGGGGACTTTAATAACATTTTACATGAACGTTCAGGAGAGCGATTCAAAAACCTGGACATCACAGACACAAAATGAGTTTTGAACCAAAGTTTGTTTATTAAATATTGTGTAGAGATTTCCAGAAGTTGATCATTTAGGCACCACCTCCTCCAGTGCGGGTTCTGAGGAAACAACAACACACATATCATTAAACAAGCTAACGGCTAGTTCAACCGTAAACCAGTAAACCTCCGACATGTCATTCATCCTGATCAGCTCACGCATCCAACTTCAAACTAGTTGTACAGAGATGGCGGAGCAGTGTGTTGATTAAGAACGCCAACTTTTGTTGAATTTATGAGAAATCTACAGACGCAAACAGACAAAGTGTAGAAAAATAAAGACCTAAATGTGTATTTCGGACTTTTTTTCACCACAAGTCTGAAAGAAGACATGTTATTGAAGACAAATATCCAAAAATCTGCCAGCCGTGTCTCGCCTTAAACTGTGGCATTATTTTGGAGTGTGTGAGTGTGTGTTTCTGCCGCTAGTTTTCTGAAGTGGAGTGGTGAAACGCTGCGGAAGAGACTCCGGAGGTGAAGTTCATGCGTTCATACAGTGAGACGCAGACGAGTGTCATGTGTATTTAATAGCGCTGGGTGTCAATTCAGATGTTCCAATTCAATTCGATTTCGATTCGCAAGCTCTCAATTCGATTCGATAAAGATTCTCGATTCAATTTTCGATTTCTAGGAACTATGAAAAGGTTCCTCCGGAGTGAAAGCCCCTGGTGTTCTTGGATCTTATGTCAGTAGTTGTGTTTAATCCTGTGCTGAACGAATCCAGGCTCACCGGGGAACTTGAACTGGGGGAACTGGGTGAGATCTCCTCCGCCGTACAGGCGCTGGAGCTTCGTCAGCTCATCCGTCAGGTTCTTCTGATAGTCTGGACCCGCTTCAACCACTCCACCTGAGGACCTGACACACACACACACACACACACACACACACACACACACACACACACACACACACACAGAGAGAGAGAGAGAGTCAGCCAGTGGACAAAACTAAAGTCAGAAATATTCTTATCTTGCCTGAATGTAGGTAAAAATGTTTCTTTTTCTTTTTTTTAATCTTAATTATTTTTCTTGTTATGTCTTGTTTATATAAATGTATTCATGCATTTGTTTACTGCTTGATTTATTGATTATTTGTTCATTGCTTATGTAATGATCAATGCTTTGGCAATACTGTACAAGACAAGTCATGCCAATAAAGCCAATTAGAGAGAGAGAGAGAGAGAGAGAGAGAGAGAGAGAGAGAGAGAGAGAGAGAGAGAGAGAGAGAGAGAGAGAGAGAGAGCGAGCAAGCGAATGAGTGAGTGTGTGAGTCAGTGAGTGAGCGAGTGAGTGAGCGAATCACTGAGTGAGTGCGAGTGTGTGAGTGTGAGTCAATCAATCAGTGTATGATAGTCAGTGAGTGAGTGAGTGAGTGAATCAGTGAGTGAGCAAGCAAATCAGTGAGTGAGTGTGTGAGTGAGTGAATCAGTGAGTGAGTGTGTGAGTGAGCGAGTGAGTGAGTCAGTGAGTGTGTGTGAATGAGTTAGTGAGTGAGTAAGCGAATCAGTGAGTGAGTGAGCGAATCAGTGAGTGAGTGTGTGAGTGAGTGAGGGAGTGAGTGAGGGAGTCAGTGAGTGTGTGAGTGAATGAGTGAGTGAGTGAGTGAATCAGTGAGTGAGCAAGCGAATCAGTGAGTGAGTGTGTGAGTGAGCGAATCAGTGAGTGAGTGTGTGAGTGAGTCAGTGAGCGAGTGAGTGAGTGAGTCAGTGAGTGTGTGAGTGAATCAGTGAGTGAGTGTGTGAGTGAGTCTGTGAGTGAGTGAGTGAGTGAGTGAGTGAGTGAGTGAGTGAGTGAGTGAGTGAGTGAGTGAGTGAGTGAGTGAGTGAGTGAGTGAGTAAGCGAATCAGTGAGTGAGCAAGCGAATCAGTGAGTGAGTGTGTGAGTGAGTGAGGGAGTGAGCGAATCAGTGAGTGAGTGAGTGTGTGACTGAGTCAGTGAGCGAGTCAGTGAGTGTGAGTGAGCAAGTGAATCAGTGAGTGAGTGAGTGAGTGAGTGAGCGAATCAGTGAGTGAGTGTGTGAGTGAGTCAGTGAGCGAGTGAGTGAGTCAGTGAGAGTGTGAGTGAGCAAGCGAATCAGTGAGTGTGTGAGTGAGCAAGCGAATCAGTGAGTGAGTGAACGTGAGTGAGTGTGTGTGAGTGAGTCAGTGAGCAAATGAGTGAGTGAGTGAGTGAGTCAGTGAGTGTGTATCAGCTGGATCAACACACTTGCTCTTGGAGTTGTACTCGCGGATCTTGTCCAGGAACAGCTTCTGCACGGGATCCAGGTCTCTGGTTTTGTTGAAGAGCACAGCGGAGAGACCGATGTTCCTGCGCAGCGACACACTCACGGCCGAACGCAACAGAGACGACAGCCGGAAGAGCCGATGAAGAGCCATGATGCTGCCGGAGGGACAAACACACACGGACAATCACTGACAGACACACACACACGGACAATCACCACAAATACTCCGTTGGGCGGTTTATCGTCCCGGAAAAAATTGGGACTATATTACTGTCATCTTAAAGGAATAGTTCACATAAAATCCCATGATTTTTAATCCATACAGCTGCATGTTATATTATAATACTGTCATGATGGATGAAGGTTTGGGTGAACGATCCCTTTAAAACCATTTAATGCCACCGATTATATAATGACAAAAAATTCAACCTTTTCAAATAACTTTAAGAATATTCAAATAAATTACAAATTCTCCATAAAAAATAAATGCACCTTTGTTAAAGTGCGATCACAACATATTTGAAAAACATTGCAAACACATAAAATGTAATTAAAAATTAATGCGTTTTGGTTTTAATATTTTTGATACCCGTGTGTATGGAATCCCATTTCTGCTACATTAGACATAAAAATCATGCTTTGATAAATCTTAATTACAACATTATTGCATACTAAGTTATAACCATGACTTATGATGCCATAATTTCACATGTTTGTGTCATAAACATTTTCTATACATTTGTGCTAATTCCACAAATCCTTATTTACATGATACTACATGGTACTTATGTTTAATAATCAGGGGACTTTGACTAATCTCTCTCGCTGATGTTTAATTAACGCTTGATTATCATATTAATTCATATCTTGAGTTTTAAAACGTTCATTAACACCAGTGACTCGATTGATGACATTGAGCTCACGCGCAGTAAAGCGCTAAGTTACTGCTGTTTAAAACACACACAAGAGTTTATACACACAAGCATAACAATTATATTCTCATTTTCATTCGAAACAAACAACATAAAGATTAATATCACGTCTAACCTTGTGTTTGACACCCGATGCACAGAAGAACAGATGACGCTAAGTGCTTCCGAGTCACCGCGCGTGCTTATGGGTATGACGCACCATTCACTACCGGTGTTATGACGAATCGGGTCCTCCCTTGAAATTCTCCATCAACTTTGATCATACTAAGTACATACGAAAGTTATTACTTTAAAATATCGTTCAATATCGTAAAATAGGCTATACAATATATAATTTTCTGTTTTGTGAAATAGCGAGGCCTTTCTTTTAATTTTGTGTGTGTGTGTGTGTGTGTGTGTGTGTGTGTGTGTGTGTGTGTGTGTGTGTGTGTGTGTGTGTTTAAATAGTGATTTGGCCATTTATATATATATATATATATATATATATATATATATATATATATATATATATATATATATATATATATATATATATATATATATATATATATATAATTAGCCTATTTAAAAAAAAAACATATATGAGGAATATTGATATTTAGACAGCAGAGGGAGACAGTGTTTATATCGCAGACTGTAAAGGTTTATTCAGTTTCTGTGCAGAGAATGTACAAAAGTGATGTGGAAATGATTAAGCCGTTATATATGGCGGCAATATGACAATTAATAACAGAAATGTAATCGATCATTCAAATAAAATAAAATCATTAAGGATTCTGTTCACGTGAAGACTAAATACTGACTTTAAATTTATCTAAATATATTAAAAATATGTATAAAACATGACATGCCACTACAAGGATATACAAAGAGATGAACACATTGAAATACAATGAATATGTAAATATGATAAAATAATAGCAGGCATGTAATACCTGTGGTAATAAATATTCCCAAATAAAATCATAACCTGAGTATTCTGTTCATGTGAACACTAATTTCTAGTTGATTTTTTATATTAATTTATAGCGCGCGCACACACACACACACACACACACACACACACACACACACACACACACACACACACACACACACACACACACACACACACACACTACCGTTCAAAAGTTTGGGGTCACTAAGATATTAATGTTTTTAAAAGAAGTCTCTTCTGCTCACCAAGGCTGCATTTATTTGATAAAATATATATTGTGAAATATTATGACAATTTAAAATTACTGTTTTCTATTTTAAAGTGTAATTTATTCCTGTGATCAAAGCTGAATGTTCAGCATCATTACTCCAGTCTTCAGTGTCACATGATCCTTCAGAAATCACTCTAATATGATGATTTGATGATCAAGAAACATTTATCATTATTATCAGTGTTGAAAACAGTTGTGTACATATTTCATGATGCTGAAAAGAACAGCATTTATCTGAAATCTAAAGCTTTTGTAACATTAAACTCTACCGTTCTAAAGTTTAAGGTCAGTAAGAATTTTAATTTTATTTTTTGGGGGAAATAAATAAAATAAATCAATACTATTACTCATCAAGGATGAGTTAAACTGATCAAAAGTTACAGTAAAGACATTTATAATGTTAGAAAATATTCTATTTTAAATAAATGCTGTTCTTTTGAACTTTCTATTCATCAAAGAATTTAGAAAAAAAAAATTGTACACAACTGTTTTCATCATTGATAATAATCATAAATGTTTCTTGATCATCAAATCATCATATTAGAGTGATTTCTGAAGGATCATGTGACACTTTGATCACAGGATATAAATGACAGTTTAAAATATATTAAAATAGAAAACAGTCATTTTAAATGGTCATAATATTTACAATATTACTGTTGTTGTTGTTGTTTTTAATCAAATAAATGCAGCCTTGGTGAGCAGAAGACACTTCTTTTAAAAACATTAAAAATCTTACTGACCCCAAACTTTTGAACGGTAGTGTGTGTGTGTGTGTGTGTGTGTGTGTATACACATACACACACATACACAAATCTAATTCCACATGCTACTATCCATTTATTTATTTTGTCCACATCTATTTAAACTACTGCACACTTACATTATAAATGTAATTGAAACTCATATTGCAATCCTGTCCATACAGTTTGATCTATTACTACAAACGAGCCACGACACAGAGTCTGTATGTACATTCAAAACTTTATTTATGGAATACAGTGTAGAAAGCGCAGTTGTTCTCCAGTCAAAGCAAATGATACACAGAAAAACATCACAGAAAGAACCTCATCATCTCTGAACCACAGCAACCCACACTGATAATTACCCATGATGCATCACTGATCTGAGAACAGCAGTGCGAACGACGCGTGACGTCATCGCTGAGACGATTCTGTAAACGATTATGACATTCATCAGACGCGTTTTGATTATGGATTATGAAACTTTGATAAACTGTAAATGCTGGATGCCACATAATCATAACCATCGGTTTATGCTGGTAATCTGATAACCAGCCACACATTCGGTCACGTGACGCTTTCTACAACAAGAGGTGAGAGTGACAGATGCATCAGAACACACGAGAATCTCCAACAAATCATATTTCACCCCAAAATCAAAAGAACAATATATGCAATAACATTTTGCAAGATGCCTATTCATATTTTTTTTGCATTTTCATATTTAGTCAATTAAGCACAAATTCTCATTGTAATTCAGGACATGACAATAAATTAGCATTAAATCAATTCAGTTCTGTACAAATATTACCATAAATACTATTTAAAGAGGCTATATGTCGGCATTATCATAAACATAAGCTTTCATTTCATGTGCTACTAAACGGAAGAGAGACTCACGGGAACGTAACCGTCACATCCTTTGATTTTCCCGGGAAAAACGTCCCGAGTCCTTCACATAAACATCAGTCTAAAGGCTATAGACAACCTAGGGATCGGGGAAGGTCTTGTTTTTTTAAGTTTCGTTACAAACTGTTCACACATCAGCAATAAAAAAGCGATAAATACATGCAAATTCGTACATATAGCCCCTTTAAATAATATTTAATTATTTTTGTTGCATTACAGTAATAACAATTTGGGGTGAAATTAAATAAAATGTTGCAATGCAAAACCATTTTCTTTTGATTTTGCAGTGAGATAAAGGTGTTTCTCTCAGTAACACAGAGAGAGAGGGGAGAGAGAGAGAGAGAGAGAGAGAGAGAGAGAGAGAGAGAGAGAGAGAGAGAGAGAGAGAGAGAGAGAGAGAGAGAGAGAGAGAGAGAGAGAGAGAGAGAGAGAGAGAGAGAGAGAGAGAGAGACATCTGTGGATACAGTGATCTGAGAACACAAAACCGACTGGATACAAACATACAGAAAACGGCCCGAAAACCCGCCCGCCCCCAAACACCCGCTTAAAAAACACACACAACCACGAGTCCAATGGAAAATCGAAATTAAATAGCAGTTTATAAAGAAGGAGTAAATAAATCTCTGATATGCATAGGACGAAAACATTAAAGACAGTAAATGTACATCAACAGCCACCGCTGGATCTCAGCCGGATAAAAAAATATTCAAATAAAGAATGGGTTAAGTTGCATCAAAGCAGAAGCCAATAGAGTTTTGTGTGCAACTCAAATCTAATTTTCACAAGTTACTGTTTAAATTCTGCTAAAATGTCTATACATGAGAAAAGACCAAGATCCAAATAGCAGATTTTCTTCATCATTTTTTCTATCATGCACTACATAGTTACAACTAGTTTTTTTTTTTTTTGCATTACTTTAAGATTGAAAACAAAAACAAACAAAAAAACACTTTTTTTTGGCAATTTCTTTTTTTTTAATTATTCTTTTTTTTCTTGAAAAACAAACCAGAAACAAATCAAACAATTTCAAGATCTCATTCAGAAGGACATCTATTTTACCACTAGATTTTTCCGTGATCACCAAACGCAGCGCAGCTGCAGTCAATGTGTGATGAAGAGATGAAGTGATGAAGAGGAGGGAGAGACGGGATGAAGTCTCGGACGTTCATCCCTCAGATATCCCAGTGTTTCACTCGTTTAGTAGTGCGAGAGAGAGCAGACGCTGCAGTGGACACCACAACACACTCAACTGTGCATTCAATTGAAAAATTAACAAAATCTGACAGCGTTAATCTGATTGTGTTCGTGTTTAATCGGCCAATGGGAGGTCATGGTTGAAAAATCTGGAGTGAATTCAAATTTGAACTATGCCTTCAATCTGATTTGTGGTTTGAATATGAACAACTATAATGATGCATTCAAATTGATTTTTGGATTCAATTTGATTTGAACTTGAACTGAATTTGAATCATATGTTCAATTTGATTTGAAATCAATTTGAAAGTTTGCCCTCAAATCTGGTTTGTAATTTGAATTGGAACTGAATTTGAATTATGCACTCAATCTGATTTGGAATGAATTTGAATTATGATTTGTGATCCGAATTCAAAGTGAATCTGAATTATGCATTGAATTTGATTTGTGATTTGATTTGAATTGTATTTAATTTGATTTGTGTTTTTGAATTTAATTTGAATTATGCATTCAGTCTCATTTGGAATGAATTTGAATTATGATGATGTGATCTGAATTCAAATTCAATCTGAATTATGCATTGAATTTGATTTGAATTGTGTTCAGTTTGATTTGTAAATTGAATCATGAGTTGTGATCTGAATTCCAATATTTAATCTGAATAATGAATTCAATTTGATTTGTGATTTGATTTGAATTAAATCTGATTTGGAATGAATTTGAATTATGATGTGTGATCTGAATTCCAGTTGAATCTGAATTATGCATTCAATTTGATTTGTGATTTGAATTGAATTTGAATTGTGTGTTCAATTTGATTTGTGTTTTGAATTTAAATAATGTGTTCAATTTGAATTGAATTTGAATTATGCGTCCCGATTTGATTTGGAATGAATTTGAATTATGCTTTCAGTTGGATTTGCGATTTGAATTGTGCATTCAATTTGAAACGGAATCTTCAACAACCTGAAACTGACCCCAACCGCATTAATCTGATCATGTGACTGTCCGTCCAGCCAATGAGAGGTGGTCTCTCACGGGAACTGGCCAATGGCAGACGAGATGCTTGTGTCAGGTGTCCTCTGCAGCGTCTGGAGATGAGGAGGGTTCGGGTGGGGGTAAGTTACGCCATCAGTTGTGGATCTGCTCGAAGAACTTGTATGTGGGGTTTTCATAGCCGTTCTGCTGCATCTTAGACAGGTGACGTTCCTCCGGGGTCACGGCAGCGTCCACCTGTCAATCAAATCCATTCGCATTACACACCTGCTCACATCTACAGTTGACCTATCGGTAAGCCCCGCCTCTCGAACGCAGATAAGCCAATGGCAGTTGAGTATCAGTTGCACGGGAACTCGGACATCTTTAGGTTTCAGCGGCATAGAGAAACATGGGAAGATCCGAAGCTCTCATCGTTTTGATGGCGTTTATGCTACAAACATGGTAAAACGATGTGCAGACGACGCTGATTCACAAGTTCACACCTTGTATGTGACAAGGTGTACAGCAAACAAGCTAAAAAAAACAGAAATACGTTTTTATAAGCTGTCGACCCCAAAAAACGAGACAAAAGTGGATACAGGCAATTGACCCTTCGCAGGGAGTTTGATTGACAGGCGATCTGACCAATCATAATCCGCCATTTTTGTCCGATAAAGCAGTCAGGAGAGTTAGTAGATTAACGTCTATCCACGGTTAAAACAACATACCTTCTGATGTTCATTCACGTTTATTTGATGCTATAAATGAACTAGAAGGAAGAGATGATCGGTTCTCGAGCGGCTTTAACTGAGGCGATCTGTCACGACACATTAAAGAGCCACAGAACGCTATTTATTGTTTATATCTCTAAAAAAATGACCAAATTTGAAAGTTGAGACTTTGTTTGAGATCAAAAGTAAGCTGGTCTGTCCTGTCTCAGTGTGTTC
This sequence comes from Scardinius erythrophthalmus, assembly GCF_964197995.2. Taxonomy (NCBI): domain Eukaryota; kingdom Metazoa; phylum Chordata; class Actinopteri; order Cypriniformes; family Leuciscidae; genus Scardinius; species Scardinius erythrophthalmus. The sequence goes on along the minus strand of NC_138223.1, from coordinate 1,694,957 downwards.
AGTGTCCTCTCTGCTCCGCAATACGTGTTTCACTGTGTGAGAACATGGTGTGTGTGAGAGAGGCGTGGCTTGTCAGACATAGTAACAGTAACTAAAGGGGGCGGGGCTTTGCAAACGGTCAATTGAGACAGAGCGTAACGTGTCATATTACTCTGAGAACTACTGGGGGGGAACGTAATCGGCGACAGGTTAGCTTAGAGAAAAATAATATATAAAACTGACATTTGGATATTTCACTTACCAGTGACAAAATGTTTACTGTGCATAGTGAGTGTCAGAATCCCACAATTTACTCATTTGTTCCAGCCTGTATCCACTTCTGTCTCCTTAAACGCTCGTTTTTTGAGGTCGACAGCTTATAAAACTTATTTCTGGGTTGTTTAGCTTGTTTGCTGTACATCTTGTCACATCTTTTAGACATTGTTTTGTTTTTTTGTTGTACGTCAGAAATACGAGGATGCAGTTTCACACAATACAGAGTCAATGGAGACGGTTCTCAGTTAGAGCGGTGTGTGTTAGCGGCCCCTAAGTTAATAACTAATGATCTTTACAACGGAAGTGAATCAATCAAAACTAACTTTATCTGGACAATAACTTTATTCTAGATCTGCTGTGAAGCCTAAACACTCTCTGTTACTGTAATCTCCTGTTATCACTGTAAAGCTGCTGTGAAACTCTATATTGTTAAAGCGCTGTATAAATGAAGGAGACTCGACAAGGCTTTCACTCTGAGAGCTCTCACTGTGAGACAGTTAGCAACTCTGTTTGTTTGTCCGAGTTAGCAACCGTAACTAAGGGGGCGGGGCTTACCCATCTAATTGGCACTGACCTCAATGATCCCGTGGTGGATGGACGTGTACTGTTTCTTCCTCAGCATCACCAGGGTGATGACGATGATGGTTGCTATGACAACGCCTCCGACCATCAGGCCAATAATAGCTCCCTTATTGGAGCTCACGTCCTCGGCGAAGAAAACCTGAGCGCCGGAAACAAGAGAGAAGAGCAGATTACAGGCACTGTCCTCTCAGCGGCGTCAGGGTTTCTAAAGATTTGATGAAGGTTTTAAATTTAAGACTTATTTAAGACCAAGAAACAGACATTTCAGAAATAAACTGAAGGGAACTCAATACAATAGAATATCAATATGCTCTCTAAATGTAAATGTTTATGGAGAAACACTTCAGAGTTTGAAAATACATCTTCCAACAGATATGTGGTACTTTTTCATTCATTTTTCAAAAAAAGAAAAAAAGAATAGAAGAAAAAAAAGAAGCTTGAATCGGTTTGCTCAAAACCTCTACAATATGGAAATAATGTAAAACAATTTTTTTTGTTTTCTCTGAAATGACTAATGCAAGAACAAATATCTACAAATGGCTCAAAAAAAATCAGCTTAATGTAGAAGTTTTGACATATTTATTCACTCAATTTTACATTTCCATCTCACGTAAATGTATCTTGTTTAGATATTTGTATTGGAAAGCATGCATGCAACATTTAATGCCACGACTTTATGAATTTAAGACCATTTTAAGGCCTCAATTTATGGAAGTGCAAATTAAGAGTTTTTCAATAGGTCTTAAAAACTTCCACAAATTAAGGCCTTAAAATGGTCTAAATTAATATATTCAGTCGCCATGGCAACATAACCCCCAGGGTTTCTGCGGGTTGCGTTGCCATGGCGACTGAATCGTGCAACACATCGTTAGCTAGAGTACTGTGATGCGAGCGTGTACGTACCAGTTTCTGGTGGTAAACTTCGCTGTGTCTCTCTTCGGCTTCCATCCGCAGCTCAGGAATGTCATCCGGCTTCAGTCCAGACACTGAACGACAACCAGAGACGCAAATTTAACATCGCAAATAATGCACTGGAGCGAGTGGCGTGTTGCATTAACACCAAGGACTTACAAAGAGTCTTTAGCACAACTATAGTGATAGTGACAGAGGAACGAAATCGTTGGGATTTTTTCCCGCTGATGAACGATTAAAACATCGGCAATTCGATAATTTGAGTCATGCGTTCAATTTGAGGTGAACGGAATTAGAATTCATTTCAAATCTGATTTGAAAATAATTTGCAAGTTTGTCTTCAATTTGATTTGGAACAGCCAATCAGAATCTTGCTTTAAGAGCTCCAGCATTTAAAGCGACAGACGCCATAAACTGCACAATTATAATAAACAGAACGATATCGTGCGCTGGTGTGGACGCTAATATAGTTATCCGTCTTGGTATAGGGCCTTTACGAATGTTTTTATTCTGACACGTTTCAGATAGTGTTCATTTTGTCAGCTATTTTTATTTATTTAGTTTTAGTCTAAGTTCTGGGTCAAATATACTATTTATTCAACCTTGTCAAGTTTTAGTCGAGTAAATGTGTTGATTTTAACTCAATGAAAACTTAGTCACATTTTCATCAAGCTGCATAATGGTTAATTATTTGTTTGACAAAAAAGCTGTTTAATTTAATATGATTAAAAGATAAAAATGATGTTGTATGTCTTAATTTGATTGCCAGAAATATTAAAATACACCACAGAATTTCTGGGGGGGAAAAATCATTTAATAGAAATGAAAATATATATATTTTTTAAATTAATAAATTGTAGTTTTTATGAATTCAATTAATTAGACATGCTTTTTTGATTATTAAAATTTAATTAAACCATGAATATTTAATCCAAAAAACTTAAAAGAGAAAAAAAAGAATTTGAGAAAAAAAAAAAAACCTTATTTCATAGGGCCCTAAACATGTAATTTAACTAAATGAACTTTTAATAACAGTAATACATTTTATTTGTAATGCACCTTTCTCAAAGCGCTACAACATGTTCAGAACAAAATAAATCAAACAAGGAAAATATCATAAATTACACAATAATAAATGAACTATTTTAATTAATTGTTGTTAAATTGTATATGTTTCATGATTTCAATTAATTAGACATGCTTTTTGATTACTAAAATCTAAATGAACCATTAAATTAAACGGGGGGGAAATTAATTTTGGAAAAAATAAAATGAAAATGAAAACAGGCTTAATTCATAGATGGAAATCAGAATTTGTGGAAACAGAATATCGTCTTAAACTGAACTGAATCAGGCAATCAGATTACGGCATTTACATGACTCAACACTAATGGAAATATTGCCATATTCAGATTAATATTCTGCAAGTGTTTGTGCTCATGTTTGTGTTTTATAATGTAACGAAATGTGCAGTAAACGTCACTGAATTCACAGCCATGTGGAACAGATGTGAGGTTTACATTATGAAACACAATTATGAGCATATGTTAAAAATATGAAAAATATTCCATGATCACACGTACCTGGTCGTGTCGGGAAGCCTCGGTCTGCGACGGGTCGGGCATCGACCGGCTCAACTGCGGAGAAACAGGAGCATCACTCATGCACTTCATATTCACATCAACACAGGAGGAAAAGAGGCTTTTTGAGGATTCATCTGACTAATAAAGCTGAGCGCCATTCACACACACACCTAGCACGAACATAAGGATTAATATTGCTCATTGTTAATAAATAACTGTTTCTGATGCACGAACAGTTTTATAAACTATTGTAACCTAATTTTCCTTGCATGCACATTAAAGAAATTATATTTTATTTAAGAACAATTGCTTCAAAAGTTAATGCACTTTAAAAAGTGAACGTCATTTCATTTCAATAAAAGATGTGATGCTTGATTTGGTTTATATTTGGTTATTGCGCTCGCTTGTGCCCTCTTGTGGGCATAGGAGACAATACAGTACTTTTTTCCTCTAACATTAAACGGATAGTTCACCCAAAAGTGAAAATTAGTCCATGATTTACTCTCCCTCAGGTCATCCTAGGAGTATTTTACATTTTTCTTTCAGACAAATACAATCAGAGTTATATTAAAAAATGTCCTGGCTCTTCCATGCTTTATAATGGCAGTGAATGGCCATTTCTGTTTTGAAATCCATAAAAGTGTATCTATCCATCATAAAAGTGCATCTGTCCATCATAAAAGTGCATCTGTCCATTATAAAAGTGCATCTATCCATGATAAAAGTGCATCTATCATCATAAGTGCATCTATCCGTCATAAAAGTGCATCTATCGGTCATAAAAGTGCATCTATCATCATAAAAGTGCATCTGTCCATCATAAAAGTGCATCTATCCATGATAAAAGTGCATCTATCATCATAAGTGCATCTATCCGTCATAAAAGTGCATCTATCATCATAAAAGTGCATCTATCCGTCATAAAAGTGCATCTATCCATCATAAAAGTGCATCTATCATCATAAAAGTGCATCTGTCCATCATAAAAGTGCATCTATCCATGATAAAAGTGCATCTATCATCATAAGTGCATCTATCCGTCATAAAAGTGCATCTATCATCATAAAAGTGCATCTATCCATCATAAAAGTGCATCTATCCATCATAAAAGTGCATCTATCCATCATAAAAGTGCATCTGTCCATCATAAAAGTGCATCTATCCATCATAAAAGTGCATCTATCCATCATATAAAAATAAAATGCACTTTTATCATGGATAGATGCACTTTTATGGACTTCAAAACAGAAACGGCCATTCACTCCCATTATAAAGCTTGGAAGAGCCAGGACATTTTTTAATATAACTCTGATTGTATTCGTCTGAAAGAAGAAAGTCATATACTCCTAGGATGACCTGAGGGAGAGTAAATCAATCATGGGCTAATTTAAATGTTTGGATGATCTATCCCTTTAAGCATTGCCTTTACAATTCAAATTTTGCTAATGATTAAGATAGAACTTTGAATTGAGCTTTTCAGCCATTTTGCCAGCCCTAGAGAGCAGACTGGTAATGAATTGCTGATCAGATCTCAGTGTTCCTGTGACAGCGGGTGTCGGATGGCAGCCGGGGCTGCTGGGATACGTCCAGCTCGTACCCTCGTTCTGTGTGTTGGGCTGGTTGAAGCTCTCGGGGTGTATGAAGCCGAAGCCCGGCGAGTCCTCGGCCGGCAGCAGGTCCAGGCTCACGGTGCTGTCCGGCATCAGCGCGTCGTTGCCGTAACTCACCCGGACGTCACTCTGCAGGTTAGCCAACTGAGCCGACATCTCCTGCTGCTCGCGCTGCAACAGCTCTGAGACACACACACACACACACACACACACACACACACACACACACACGTTTACTTAGCTATCTAAATGGGGGACATTCAATACACATATTTTCATATATGTGACCCTGGACCACAAAATCAGTCACATGGGTCAATTTTGTGAAATTGAGATTTAAACATCACATGAACGCTGAATAATTAAGTTTTCCATTGATGTATGGTTTGTTAGGACAGGACAATATTTGGCTGAGATACAACTATTGTAAATCTGGAATCTGAGGCAAAAAAATCGAAACATTGAGAAAATCTCCTTTAAAGTTGTTCATTTATGTTGGCGATTGTGCTGCATTCACTCACAGAAATACATGTTTTATATATTTACAGTAGAAAATTTACATAATATCTTCATGGAACATGATCTTTACTGAATATCCTAATGATTTTTGGCATAAAAGAAAAATCGATATTTTTGACCCATACAATGTATTGTTGGCTATTGCCACAGATATACCCGTGCGACTCGAGACTGGTGACGTGATCCAGGGTCACACATATATATGATATAATTTACAAATAATAGCACATACAACTTTTAAAGCTGTTCCACAATGATTTGTTATGGTTTACATAATTAAATATTTAAAACATAAAATGTTCATTTAAAAAAAAAAAAAAAATTAGTTAAACTTAAAGGCATGTTTTGACAATGATAAAGAATGAGGAGAGAGAGAGATAGATAGACAGACAGAGAGAGAGAGAGATAGATAGAGATAGAGAGATAGAGAGATAGAAATAGAGATAGAGAGAGAGATAGAGAGAGAGATAGATAGACAGACAGAGAGAGAGAGATAGATAGAGATAGAGAGATAGAAATAGAGATAGAGAGAGAGAGAGAGAGAGAGAGATGATGATGATGATGATGATGATGATGATGATTGATGACGATACGACAGGATTACAGAGGAAACGACAGGCTTATCAGAGCTTTAATTACAGACACACTTGATGACAGACGAGCTGCTGCCGAACGCAGGAACGAAGCCAGAAGCCAGAGAGCAAACGAACAGATGGAGCGGTGACGCACGAGACACAAATACACACCAGTGGACGAGCAACACGTGAGATCAGACCCAGTACCACATCTGACTCCATCATTACACTCAAATATAGTCCATCATTATATCTGACCCTGGATCACGTCACCAGTCTCGAGTCGCACGGGTATATCTGTGGCAATAGCCGACAATACATTGTACGGCTCATAATTATAGATTTTTCTTTTATGCCAAAAATCATTAGGATATTAAGATCATGTTCCATGACGATATTTAGTAAATTTCCTACCGTAAATATATAAAACATTTATTTTTGTGAGTGAATGCAGCACAATCGCCAACATAAATGAACAACTTTAAAGGAGATTTTCTCAATGTTTCGATTTTTTTGCACCCTCAGATTCCAGATTTACAATAGTTGTATCTCAGCCAAATATTGTCCTATCCTAACAAACCACACATCAATGGAAAGCTTATTTATTGATGATGTATAAATCTCAATTTCCAAAAAGTGACCCATGTGACTGGTTTTGTGGTCCAGGGTCACATATGGTTTGTCATCATCTCTTTCCTGAACACACAGTCTCGTCACAAACTCACCGACTTGGTCCTGGATATCCTCAGCGACTCCCGGCACCTTGTACAGGAGCCCGAGAGACTGGTTCATTCGCTCCTCGATCACACGCAGATGGGTCAGCACCTGAGGTCAAAGGTCAGAGGTCAGTGGGTCACTGAGCTTTTAATCCGCTTCAATCCTGAAGGATCTTCAAAGATCCAGCAAACTCACGGTTAGCTCATCTTCACAATCAGCAAAACCTAGTAAACTAGATGCACTGCAGAAAATGCTTTTCTTACTTAGTATTTTTGTCTTGTTTCCAGTCCAAATATCTAAGAATTCTTAAATTAAGATGCATTTACTGGATGCGTAAAATGACATAAGATGTTATGCCCTGTTTTCCAGGGGAATTAATCAAAATTAAGTGAGTTAATGCTTAAAAAAAAGGAAAATTATATGTCAATGGGGTAAGAAAATAATTTTTAGATAATTTTGGCAGATAATTTTGCTTGTTTTAAGCAAAAACTCACTTCATTTTAATTTATTTCCCCTGAAAACAAGACTTAACATCTTATGTAATTTGACTACTTTAGTAAATGCATCTTGATTTAAGAAATGTTTGATATTTCGACTGGAAACAAGACAAAAATACTAAGTAAGAAAAGCATTTTTTGCAGTGTGCTGTCTACGGCCTTCATAGGGAACATGTGACTGATTTGAAACGCTCTACATCAGTCAGTAAACTCACAATTCATTCCAATAGAGAGTGACGAATAGTTTTGAAGTTTATAATATAATGATGTGGTAAACCAGCTTTAAATTCAGTTCAATTATTAAATTAAATTAAACGGTGTGAAGAATGGATTAATAAATAATGTAACATTTATCATTGTTAGTTAATATGCATTAACTAATTGGACCCAGGGTTATTATCGTTAACTAAAAACATTTCTGTAAACTGAAATAAAGCTGAAATGAAATAAAACTAAATGAAAATGAGAAGCACTAAAATTATTAACTGGAAATAAATTGAAATAAAATAAAAAAGAAACCTAAATAAATACTATTTAAAAAAAAAAAAAATGACAAAAGCACTTAAAACAACTAAAAATAAAATTCACATCAAAAATAAAAATATAAAAATAAAAGCTAATTCAAAATGTGAATAATACTAAAATAAAAATTCATATGAACCATGATGGGAGCTTATTGTAAAGTGTTAACTTCACATTTACACGTCAAGCGCAATAGTTCAACATTGTTATGAGGATTTTTTTATTTATTATTTTCATAAAACATACTGTAAAAGCACAAGGACGCTGCCAGTCAATAATGTGCTGTTTTAGCAGGTTATTATCAGTGATACACTCGTACCTGCGGCCGGATCTGCGCGGCTTTCTTCGGGTCGACCATGCGCACGTGTTCGAAGTGTTTGAGTGTGTGTTGTCGGTCTTTCTGCTCGGCGCGCACGTACTTCTTCAGCAGACTGAACACATGCCGAGGCTGCAGGACACACAACAGCAAACACTCAGGACAACAGATATCAGTTTTGATATTTTTCATCAGCAAACTCTCTCAACATTCAGAACTGTCACAAAACTGCGACGTGTGTAAAAGCATCATGTGAGGCGTGTGTTAGAGCACACGCGTGTATGTGTGCATCATGTGGGGTGTGTGTGAGTGTGTACCCGGGGCGGGTCGCTCTGCAGGGAGGACAGGTAGCTCTCGAGAGCCAGCCGGCGCCGGTCGTTCAGAAGCGCCTCCACGCGAGCCATGTGTGTCTCCACCAGTTGCTGGCGCTCACCGGCCGCCTCCTGCTCCAGCGCCTCCACCTTCTCCTGGAAGCGCTGCGGGGACACCAGCAATCAGGCAAAGACTCATGGGAAATCAAACAATAGAGTGCAACAGCGATCGCCCCCTTTTTCAGCGGCATTGGTTCCGGAAGTGCTTTTTCCAAGCTTATTTTATTTCATTTTGATAATATTTTAAATGCAATTTTTTGGGAGATTTTTTGTTATTTTTAATTTTATTTACCTTTAAATGACAGCATTGTAGAGGAGAGAGAGAGATTTCCAGCGGTGTGTGTGTGATGACAGGGAGCAGACAGAGATCGCAGATCGGTGGGAGGATTTACAACAACAACTTTTGTTGAATTTACGCAAAATCTACAATTTTTGGGATATTTTTTTTTATTTTTAATTTTATTTACCTTTAAATGACTAGATTTGATCAATACATAATAAATAAATAGTAATTTAAGGCGAGACACTACAGGTGAATAGGGTAAAATGTTTAACTAGCACTTATCACCATGAAACTTTCCCAGTTGATTACTTACATTAAGATGAGAAAAAAATGTAATACAAGTTTTCTGTAATTTAATGTTTAAATATGCAAATTAGGCAATTTCTAATTAAATATGCGCTATTTTGCATATATTTTAAAAAATGAAATCTGAGTATTGGATAAAGCCAGGTTAAAAATTATTTTTTTCCATTGTGTTCACATATTAGATGGGGAAAAAATTACAGAGGGATTTATGGATATCTACTTTTATTATCCTGTAAATCAGAAAACACTGTCAATATCCTTAAAAAATTATTTTCGCCATGTTTTTAGGAATAAAATGTATAAATCAGGCTAGGAATAATATATTTACAAATCCCTCTGTAAATGTCTTCATAATATAACTAGGTACAAGACTGGAGAGTTTGGTGTATATCGGTGCGACTGAAGTGGAGATTTCAGAGAGAAAAGTCATTTTGAGAAAACGGGCTTTAAAGATTTATCATCAGCCAATGAGATTGCGCATTCAGCCCTTTTACTTTCGCGATTGGTTGCTGATAAAAAGGAAATGACCATATTTGGATGCGACAGCATTGTACAGGAGAGAGAGAGATTTCCAGCGGTGTGTGTGATGACAGGGAGCAGACAGAGATCGAGGAGCGGTGGGAGGATTTACAACAACAACTTTTGTTGAATTTACGCAAAATCTACAATTTTTGGGATATTTTTTGTTATTTTTAATTTTATTTACCTTTAAATGACTAGATTTGATCAATACATAATAAATAAATAGTAATTTAAGGCGAGACACTACAGGTGAATAGGGTAAAATGTTTAACTAGCACTTATCACCATGAAACTTTCCCAGTTGATTACTTACATTAAGATGAGAAAAAAATGTAATACAAGTTTTCTGTAATTTAATGTTTAAATATGCAAATTAGGCAATTTCTAATTAAATATGCGCAATTTTGCATTTATTTTAAAAAATGAAATCTGAGTATTGGATAAAGCCAGGTTAAAAATTATTTTTTTCCATTGTGTTCACATATTAGATGGGGAAAAAATTACAGAGGGATTTATGGATATCTACTTTTATTATCCTGTAAATCAGAAAACACTGTCAATATCCTTAAAAAATTATTTTCGCCATGTTTTTAGGAATAAAATGTATAAATCAGGCTAGGAATAATATATTTACAAATCCCTCTGTAAATGTCTTCATAATATAACTAGGTACAAGACTGGAGAGTTTGGTGTATATCGGTGCGACTGAAGTGGAGATTTCAGAGAGAAAAGTCATTTTGAGAAAACGGGCTTTAAAGATTTATCATCAGCCAATGAGATTGCGCATTCAGCCCTTTTACTTTCGCGATTGGTTGCTGATAAAAAGGAAATGACCATATTTGGATGCGACAGCATTGTACAGGAGAGAGAGAGATTTCCAGCGGTGTGTGTGATGACAGGGAGCAGACAGAGATCGAGGAGCGGTGGGAGGATTTACAACAACAACTTTTGTTGAATTTACGCAAAATCTACAATTTTTGGGATATTTTTTGTTATTTTTAATTTTATTTACCTTTAAATGACTAGATTTGATCAATACATAATAAATAAATAGTAATTTAAGCACATTAAATTCAAAATAACCCACAATTTCATTAACTCGCAGTTTTTCACCAGAAATTCCTGCTGTTAAACAATAATTTTCAGACTCAAGCTTTAATAATGTGGGCTGAGGGCTTCAACAGAAGCAAATACCATCGACTGACAAACTTTAACTACAAGTTATTGTTAAAAATCAATTCCCCTATGGAGAAAATGAACGGAGTTCCTTCTACGAGGAAGGGCCTCATGGGAAATTCCCATGTAGAGTTCCCGGTAAAGGACTGAACTGACCTGGATCACGGCCTTCTTGTCGTTGCGCGGTAAACTCTTCGCCTGTCTCTCGGCCTCTTCCCATTCCCTCATCACCTACAGAACAAGATCACACGGCAATCAGCACTTTATCCTCCATCACGTCACATCAAACCTCATATTTCTATAGAAACAGCTTCAAAAACTCATTCACAAAAATATAGTAAGGTAGATTTGTTAATGGTTTTGAAAGAAGTCACAAAGTCTGGGTGTATTTGATCAAAAATACAGTAAAATAGGGAAATATTATTGTAATTTAAAGCAGATGTTATAAATATATTTATAGTAAAGTGTCATATATTCCTGTGATCAAAGCTGAATTTTCAGCATCATTACTCCAGTCTTCAGTGTCACATGATCCTTCAGAAATCACTCTAATATGATAATTTGAAGCATTTATGATTATTATCAGTGTTGAACACAGTTCGTATTTTTGTGGAAACTGTGATACATTTTATTTTTCATGATTCTTTGATAAATAGTAAGTTCAAAAGAACAGCATTTATTTGAAATAGAATCTTTTGTGACAATTTAAATCTCTTTCCGGTCACTTTTGATGATATAGAAAGCTCAAACAGCAAATAGAATCTTTTGTAACATTCTAAATGTCACTTTTGATCAATTTAATGCGTTCTCGCCGAACGAAAGCATGAGTTTGTCTGCGTGTCGAACCTGAGACATGCGCTCGCGGTGTTTGGCCTCCAGGCTCTCCTTGGCCTTCAGGAAGTGAGCGTGTTCGTTCTCGTCGGCCGGCGTCTCCAGGTATCGGTCCACGGCGTCGGGAGGACTGGAGGAGGGAGTCGGCACTGCGGATCCCACAGAGACACAACACATCAGAAGAGGCTGGGAACGGAAGATCTCACGTCCTCACACAGCTCGGAAGTTCAGAACTACAACTTTATTGTTTTAAAAAATAAATTGCCATCATGTTTTGTCATTTTAAAATGATGGTAATTACAACGTGGCGTGAACGCAGCTTAAACCAGGGTTTTGACCATTTAACTCCTAATTACACATTTCACATTTGCAATTTAGTGCATTCAAAAAATATTAACTTTTAGAGTAAAGAACGGTAAGATCTCACCGCCTCATAGAGCTCGTAATTACAACTTGTAGAGATGCACGATATATCGGCCATCACATCGGTATCGGCCGATGTACAGTAGTCAACATTTGAAGTGGATCAAAACCTTTCATCAAAGTTATACGTGAATTTTGATGAAATTTGTTGATCCATTTCCAATGTTGACTACTGCATGTTCATTTTATTGTTATCGGTCTGATAAGAAATATATTACAGCCGATAAATAATGTGTTATTTCCTTCAGCTGAGACACTTCAAATTTTCAACTTGATGGTTTTGAATTGCTTGAAATATGATTCGAATCACTTCAAAAAAGGAAAATACAGTATAAAATTCAGTATAAAATACAAATATATATAATGTCTGTCATATCGGCTTCATAAAATTATAATGAGAACATTAAATTTGTGTTTTGGACATGGCTTTTAATGGTGAAACTTTTGTTTTTATAATCAGGCTTTTAAAAATGACATAAAAATTTGGATTTAGATTTATCGGCCAATATATCGGTTTTCACATATAAAGAATTATCGGTTATCGGTATCGGCAAAAATGTCCATATCGGTGCATCATAGTACAAGTTGTTGATAGTACATCAACAACTAGTAAGCTGGGAATTTTCGATTTTGACATCACATGTTGCCATCTTGAAATTACAGTAAATGTGACGTGGTGAACTAAGCTTAAACCAGGGCTAAAACGGTTAGAAGAGAGTTTGACCATTTTATTCCTGTTTAATCTGTAGCCAGGCAATATAACACACAAGAAACTGCAACCTTGAGCAGAACATTCTGGATGATTTGTGCCAAATGATTGTGTTTAAGTTACAGATAATCTCTGTATGATGTCTGGTTATTTATACACTATAAAATAGAGCTGATGCAAATTATTCATATCTCAAACCAGCAACAGGATCCAACATGAAATGGCTTGACAAGCACAATTTTCTCTCTTGTTGATGCCTTACTTACCATATCAAAGGACTTGATTGAAAGCATGACTTGAACGACACTTACTAAAGTCTAAACAGCCTTTGACAGATAAAGTCAAGAAGAGGGAAGCGAGGAAGCTCAAGGTTTGTAGTGAAGACATTGACGATATTATGCATGCAAATGTAAAACACACACACACTTCAGTTTTACAAAAATACCACAAGATTAGTTGAAGAATTACAGGAGAGAATTTCAGAGAGAAGATCCGAGTTAATCAGCAGCCAACGCACACACACACACACACACAGCCGTGAGAAACTGACAGTCAGTGCAGATCAGCAAGAGTCTCAAAATGAAGGAATAATTCATTCACTCGTCGTCATGTCCTTCCAAACCCGTACGACTTACTTTCTTCGGTGAAACACAAAAAATGATGTTTAGCAGGATTCTCACGCTGATCAGTGACTATCAAACTCCAAAACTGACACAAAAATCACCATAAATGCATCATAACCCTTGTGAAAAAGAAGTACACTTAGCAGAATATTTATTATGGAAATAATAGACTTGTACTTCATGTACTGAACAAACAATGGACAATACTTCTGGAGTTCATTTAATCTCAGATTTTTCCTTTCAGATTTTTTAAACTCAAAGGTTGTAACTAGTTAATGCATCATGAACTAACATGAACATTTATAAATGATGTAAAAATATACTTATCTCATGTCAGTTAATGCATTATCTAATGACAACAACAAATGAGGCTGTTTTGAAAAGTGTCACCACTAAAATACACTATTGAAACTGTAATATAACTAATTACACATTTCAAATGATACATTTGCAATTTAGTGCATTTAAAAAAAAATAAAAAAAAAATGATACACTGCATTTAAGATAATCAAGTACTTTATAGTTAGTCGACACATCAAGTGTACTTATTTAAAGCACGGCAAAAAATGATTTTTACATAATGATCTGAATGTATTTTAAAAGTTAAAATTTGACATTATTACAACGTGCACTTATGAAAGATTACTCTCTTAAGTGGCCTTTTATTTCGGTAATATCTGCAAGAATAGCCTTAATATATTATATAATATACTTAAGATTACTATACTATCTGAAGTACACATTTAATGCAATTAAGTGCACTTCTTTTTTCATAATACAACCACAGAAGACCTGAAATATGGTGCATGCATCAGGACCAGGGGTTTTCAACCTTTTATCGATCCATACTAACATTTAAAAAGGCAGCTATAAATTTGTATGTATAAAAAACAATGAATACTGTGACAAATAAATATTATAAATATGTGTAAAATATTATCTGGAAAATATTTAGTTTATTTTTTCTACTTAGTATAGTATTGTATGGTTTTATGTTTTTTTTTTTAATCTAAATTTTATTATTTCATTATTTCTTTTTTAATTTAGCCTTTGTAATTAATTCGAATTCATTTGTACTACATTTTTATTTTTATCAATTTTTATTATTTATTTATTTATCTTTTACATTGTTTTTTTCCCAGACCCACGATCCATACTAACATTTAAAAAGGCAGCTATACATTTTTATGTATAAAGAACCAATTTATACTGTGTTTTTTTTTTTTTTTTTTAATGTGTGAAATATTATTTGGAAAATATTTAGCTTATTTTTTTCTACTCACTATGGTATTATGTTTATTAATTATTTGTTTATTTTAATCTAAATTGTATTATTTAATTATTTAGCCTTTTTAATTCATTTAAACAGTGATTTGTATTTGTATTTATTTTTAACTGTTTTCCCCCAGACCCCACTTTGAAAACCCCTGTTTATGATACTCATATGGAGCTTTCTGACGGCTCCTGATCGCTGTCTGCTTCCATTATGATTAACAGCATCTGGCCAAACGTCTCCTGTTGTGTTTCTCTGAAGAAAGCCAGAGGTTTGATGGGCACGAGTGTGAGTGAATGAGTGTTAGTGGCACGCGTGTCGGTTCTGTCGGTGACTTACACACACTGCTGCAGACAGACTGACAGTATTCCTCCGACTCAAAGTTATTGCGGTTCCCTCCGCAGCCACCGTAGATGAAGGGCGCGCACCGGCCCTCCTCGCGCACAAAATACCAGCGCGGCAACATGGCCCTGCAGGGGCCCGTCTCTGCACTCGCAAAACACACCTCTGACGGGACACACACACACACACGCAGACACGCATGAAGAGCAGCGTCTGATGACATGAGAACTAGTGGTCGACCGATATAGCGATATTTGGCATTTTTTTCTGCATCTGTTTGACTGATGTGACTTTTATTTTGAAATCGTTGTGAATGGCAGTGCCTGAGTGTCCGAGCGTCTGCATGTAGTGTTTTTTACTTTAAAACGTTCTAGAGTCAAATCCAAAAATAAACAAATTATGAATAATTCATAAAAATAAACTATCTGAATATTTTTATGTGGGACTTTTATTTTGAAAGCATTGTGAATGTTAAGTCCCATCCTTCATCTTTTCATTTAATATCTTTTCTTACTTGGAGAAAAAAAAAATCACATTATGGTGTTTGTTACTTTAAAATGGTCTAAAGTCAAATCCAATAATAAACAAATTATTAATAATTCATAAAAATAAACAAGATTATATATCTGAATATTTTTGTGAGACTTTTATTTTGAAAGCATTGTGAATGGCAGCGCCTGAGTGGCAAATCCAACCTTGTCTTAATTTGTAAAAATATGATTATCATGGTTAAATTGTTTACTTGCTTTTTATTTGTGTACTTAACTATCAATTTATTTGTGAAAAATAATATAATCGGATTTAAAAATAAAGTTGCAATGTAAAATATAAATCTGATGAATATTTTTTCTAATTCATTTTCAACTTAATTACTAATTTAGTAAATATTTCGTAAAATTAAATTCAATTGTAGTAATTGTTATGCATGTGTTTTCAATATTTTTTGCCTGTTTACTGATAGCTCTCACATTTTTTCGTAATCATCAAATTAGGAATCATTCGAAAGCTTAAAACACTCAAAATTCATCCCGTTTTCAAACTTTTTTGCACTTTAATTTTTAAGTACTTTCATTTGTTCAATAATCTGAGTGGATCTCAGGTCTGCATTTATGAGTCACATCTGTGCATCTGCCATCAAAAAATAAATAAATTGATATACTGTATATCGTTCGACCACTAGTGAGAACAGCGCGTGATTGGACGCTCTCGCTCACCTCGCACCACCTCCTCCACAGACTCGGTCGTGGTGGTCGTGGTGGTCGTCATGGCAACGCTGGTGCTCTGGCCGTTGTCACGGCGCTCGTCGATGACCTCATCATCTTCGTCCTCCTTCTCGTCTTCATCTCCGTCTCCATCCTCGTCGTTGTCCACAGCCTCGCCCTCTTCCTCGTCCGGATCCTCGTCATCCTCCACCACAGCGGCTTCAGCGTCTGCGTCTCGAGTCATGCTGCAGGAAAACACCGTCAGTGCTAATGCCACCTTTTACACACAGACTGAACACAATGAAGCATTGCTTGGTGATTGGTTGAGCTAAACTGGTATTATCTAATTGTGTAGTTAAATTTAACAGCTGACAGATATTCAACATAATTCATGTGTGAGACAGTCTAACAGAAGGACGGACAAAACCTTTGAGATGAAACTGAACTCACAAATAAGTCTAAAACTGAACAATCATTTTCAGAAATGGTACCAACCACAAGCATGTGAACTCTTTGAATGTGATTCACTTATTTTAGACAAACTGTCGATGCATATAAGTACAATGATATTTAAAGCAACATGACTTGGCTACCTTAATTAGAGCCCATATTTCTCTGAAGCAATGCATGCCATTTTTATGTTTTAAATATTTAATTATGTAAATCATAACAAATCATTTTGGAATAGCTTTATTTGTAAATTATATCATATATATATGTGACCCTGGATCACGTCACCAGTCTCAAGTCGCACGGAGATATTTGTATAACAATACATTATATGGGTCTAAATGATCCATTTTTCTTTTATGCCAAAAATCATTAGGATATTCAGTAAAGATCATGTTCCATGAAGATATTATGTAAATTTCCTACCGTAAATATATAAAACATTTTTCTGTGAGTGAATGCAGCACAATCGCCAACATAAATGAACAACTTTAAAGGAGATTTTCTCAATGTTTCGATTTTTTTGCACCCTCAGATTCCAGATTTATTAATAATTGTATCTCGACCAAATATTGTCCTACCCTAAAAAAATCAATTGGACACTTATTTATTCAGCTTTCAGATGATGCATAAATCTCAATTTCAAAGATTCCCAGGTCACATATATTCCCAATATATTTTAGGATTTCTTTTCGGGAACAAGTAAAACACCCTGGACGTCCTGGAGGAGTGAGGAGTGAGCTGTACCTGTTCCTATTGTTCGTTTCTCTGCGTCTATTGCTTTACCGTGAGCTTCGGGGGGGTACAGCTATTTCGGCTGGTGACGTCACTCTCCAGTTCATATAGGCTTACACACACGAGAACCACTAATCTATAGGCGAAATTCCCTGAATATTAGTGCAGATTCCCTCTTGTTAGTTAAGACATTAAGAATGAAACTGCACAAAATGATCAATCTTGCTAATCTCGCGCTAAACATAAAGCCCGCCTACTTTCATTTGATTGGTCATCTCAAACATTCTGACATTGACGAGCAGTGACAGACCAATGAGACTCAGATGAACCCACACACACACACACCCTGTCCTCTGTTTCTGACGTGCGCTCTGCTCGTATTGAAATCGAAATTGTATTTCATTAGATTATTTCCTGAATTGTTAGTATGTGATGGTTATATAGCCATACATAATATACATAAATATATATGCATTTATATATTTAAATGCATACAAGTTTGGAAAGGCTAACATTATATTGTATTAAATTTTTTTCAGTACCCCCCCAAACTATTATTTTCATCCCTTTTGGGAGGGTCCAAGTCCCCCCCCCAAATACCGCCCCGTAATTCGCACTATGTTTGTTAGTCGCTTTGGATAAAAGCTTCTGCTAAATGACTAAATGTGCTGGAGGAGTGAGCTGTACCTGTTCTCGCTGTAATCGGCCTCGGCTCCTCCCCACCACACGTCAGAATCATCCTCCTCCTCCTCCTCCTTCATCACTGCGCTGTCAGACTCCTTCTCCACCGGGCAACAGACGAACTCAACGCCCCGGAAACGGTCGATCCCGCACGGCAACAGCATCCCATAATCATGCAGATTCATGCTGCGGTCGCCACACGACTGCGGAGAGACGGACTCACACTCCAGAAACTGACCACAACTTTACCAGCTTAACACGAACAAACACTTCTACAGCACTTACTCATCTCAGGTCATCTCAACATCTACTAACACATTTGTGCAAATTAATTATTTAAAAATCATTCAATGTGATTTTCTGCATTTTTGTTTTAGATTCCGTCTCTCACAGTTGAAGAGTAGCTATGATACAAATTACAGACCTCTACATGCTTTATATATGTGGATATATATGAACAAAATAATGTGTGTGTGTGTGTGTTGTGTTGTGTGTGTGTGTGTGTGTTCTGACCTCTTTGACGACGGTGTGCCAGTGTAAGTGACTCTCACACATGTCCATGCGCTCCTGGTGCAGGTGTGTGTGTGTGTGTGTGTGTGTGTGTGTGTGTGTGTGTGTTCTCTGACCTCTTTGGCGACGGTGTGCCAGTGTAAGTGACTCTCACACATGTCCATGCGCTCCTGGTGCAGGAACTTGCACTTATCAGGAACCAGCAGAGCGTCGCTCACGAACTCGCCCACTGACGGAGAGAGAGAAACACACAGGTTGAGCACAGAGAGACAGAGAGGAGTGTGTTGGAAAACTCAAACTCCCAGCAAGCAATAGCCGTCATTTCACTGTCCAGGTTAACTATAGACCTGATATAGTGTGGGCGAACTCACTCACTCAGTCACTCACTGACTCACTCTCACACACACACACACACACACACACACTCACCCAGGCATCGGTAGGGCACCACGATGTGCATGTGACTGCGGCACTGCTTGCGGCCCTTCTTACACCAGTCCCAGATACTGACCGGCTGATTGGCCTCCACCACATTCGTGATCTGAAGCTCCGGATACACCTGAACATGACACACACACACACACACACACACTCACACTTAATGATGCATTACACTCCTAGGGTCTCTAGTGACCCTATACACTTTTTACAAAAAGAAAATGCTTTTTTTCTTGTTATATTGTTTATAATGAATAGTTTGAGGATTAATAAGAAGGCTGAGGATGTCTAACTGTATAAAAAAATGGGTAGAGAATGACGTCCCGGTCATACACACACACACACACACACACACACACACACACACACACACACAGGGCCGTAGCTAGAGGATTCGGGGCCCCCTGAAAAAATATTGATGTGAGCCTCCACCAATATCATATACTGTACAATAGATGAGCATGGAGGCCCACATATAACAGAAGAAGGGGATGTTGTTGTAAAACCTTTATTTTAAAAGTTAAATTTACTGTACATAAAAAATACAACTAATGAAAAAAACAATTAATTAATTATTCTGCTGGTTCC
>NC_138223.1:1662906-1667906 GCF_964197995.2 Scardinius erythrophthalmus | reverse complement strand
ACCAACAGAACAAAACCAGATCAAACCAACAGAACAAATCCAGATCAAGCTAACAAAACAAAAACCAGATCAAACCAACAGAACAAAACCAGATCAAACCAACAGAACAAATCCAGATCAAGCTAACAAAACAAAAACCAGATCAAACCAACAGAACAAAACCAGATCAAACCAACAGAACAAAACCAGATCAAACTATCTGACTCCATTTACTGCCTTAAGACAAGAAAATAAAAGCAGTCAAAACCAGTGTTTTTCATGCACTGCTCGGCTTCAAGATCCATTTAGTCATCTTCATTCAGAAAGAAAACATCCAAAACACACATTTAAGTTTGTATTTCATTGCACTTTATCTATTTGCATCTGTATTTTAATCTTTAAAGTCAGAAATCTCCAGTTCAGCAGCTTTACACACACCAAACTTTAGTTTTATTTAGTCTGACAAGCCCCTGCGAACAGAACAAAACAAACCCATAGCGAATAAACTGTGATAATGTGGGAAATGTGTCTGATGTTGGTTTGACTGTATTCCACTAGATAAGAGATATGGCGAACATCGGTATGTTTCTTCTGACAAGGAATGAATGTGATTCCCATCACCGGTGAAGGACAGAAAGTGGATTAGGATGAAGCCAAACACCAGGATTGTCCTGATATGATGACAGAACGTCAGTCTAAACACGCTAAACCTTGACGACGTTAAACACCTTTATCAGCTCTCAGGACTTTACAGAGTAAACATGACGGAGTAAATACACTCTTCCTGAGTCACGATAGATCAGAACAGACTATCTTTGGCCAGAACGTTCTGAAACGTTCCCTGTGAGGACAAACACAATGCGAGACGGTTTCAGTAAAGGCTGAGAAACGCTTCTCAATGAGCGCATTGTGTTAAATAAAGGACAAAGACGCGTGAGGGAGGGCGAGACAGACAGAGAGAGATAGACATGCTAACGTTTTGTGCTCGCTAATCTTATTAGCAGACCCAACGTGTTGGCAAGAAAACAAAGTCCTATCTGTGATCAGGCAGTGCTGTGATGAATAGAGACGCGTATGAGAACCGTCTGATACGAGACTCAACCAACTCGTCCAAATACAATGAACTTCACTGCAGACCAATAAAGGTTTTATAATACGCAAGCAAGCTAGTTTTACAAACTTTTTTATCTTATTTGCACACACAGTTCATTAAAGTGGTATTTATTTCACATGCAAAGATCAAAATTACTTTAATTCTCTCATAATCTGCACTGCAGCGTCAGCTCTTTTCTCTCAGTGTAACTCAACGCTTCCATCAAGGATTCAGTCTCTCTAAGCCCCGCCTCTCTGAGAGCTGCTCTGCTCTGATTGGTCAGAAAGCAAACGCTCATTATCATATCTGAATCTCTGCTCTTGATCACAGTCTTTCATCACAGTCTTTCTAAGCTCCGCCTCTCTGAGATCTGCTCTGCTGTGATTGGTCAGAAAGCAAACGCTCATTATCATATCTGAATCTCTGCTCTTGATCAGTCTCTCTAAGCTCCGCCTCTCTGAGAGCTGCTCTGCTGTGATTGGTGAGAAAGCAAATGCTCATTATCATATCTGAATCTCAGCTCTTGATCACAGTGATGCGAACAGTAACGATGGCGTTGTTGTTTTTTTATTCTTCTGAAATTGCAATTTAATTATTTTAATTGTAATAAAATTGCATATAGTTTTAGTATAATAATAATTATTCAATTATTTTAATACATTTCATTGTCATTACAGCAGAAGTGGCAGAAATATCTCTGTCTGACTGAGAGCATTTGAACATTTTCTTTGACATCAAGGGAGTCAAAAAGTTCACTCAAAAAAATCACTTAAAATAAATTAGATTTAAAATATGAGCGGATTATAGCCATTACAAAACATGAAATATTACATCAGTCACGCATAATAATTAAGTGACATTCGGTCATTTGGAGATGATTTACACTGATTGGCCCATTAAAAGAAAGTCTACAGACACTGTGTTTTCAAAGTGAAAGTTTAAAGGGGGGGTGAAATGCTATTTCATGCATACTGAGTTTTTTACACTGGTAAAGAGTTGGATTCCCATGCTAAACATGGACAAAGTTTCAAAAACTAAGTTGTACGTTTGAAGGAGTATTTCTGTGCCAAAAATACTCCTTCCGGTTTGTCACAAGTTTCGGAAAGTTTTTTTCGAGTACAGTATGGGTATGTGTGACGTCAGATGTAACGGAATTTCCTAATATGGGTCCTAAGGGCACTTCTCCGGTAAGATCGCGGGCGCGCGCGCAACCGTAGACCAGAGCAAGAGAGTGAAAGCAGTTCGCCATCAAAGCGCCCTGCCCGGCTTTTGGGAAGCCAATGTCACCAAAGAAGTGTGTTTTTGGTTGCCAGGGCAAGACATCCCTGCACAGATTCCCAAAGAACCCGGCGTTAAGGAACCAGTGGATGGAGTTTGTTTTCCTGAGCATAAACGGAGTTGTGTAAGACTGTTTGTTCCCTGCATTTCGACGATGATTGTTTTATAAACAAAGCCCAGATCGACGGATTTGCAGATCGTCTAATGCTTAAGGATCGAGCAGTCACAA
Source organism: Scardinius erythrophthalmus (assembly GCF_964197995.2). NCBI lineage: Eukaryota > Metazoa > Chordata > Actinopteri > Cypriniformes > Leuciscidae > Scardinius > Scardinius erythrophthalmus. The sequence goes on along the minus strand of NC_138223.1, from coordinate 1,665,327 downwards.
TGATAAAGGTTCGGTGAGTAAAACTGCTTCTAATCTATTGTCTCTGTGTGTTGTCACTAGCTCGGCGCGTTAGCACAGCTTTAGCTCCGCCCACACGGCACGCCTCCAGCCGCTCGTTTTTTTCCGGAAAGACTCGGTACAGCCTATCTTTCTTTTATAAATATAATAAAACTAAAGACTTTTTGGAGATATGAAGGATGCAATATTACTCTATAGGTACTCAAGATTAACAGGAGATTGAGTGAAAATGAGCATTTCACCCCCCCTTTAAGGAAATAGTTCTTGAATATTATGAATATTGTCGGCTCTGTGACGAATGGCTTTCATTGCTAAATGCATAAATGTAAATGAAAACAAGTTATTTTTGGAGAATTTCTGTGCAAGTAAGTGCTGAATCAAGCAGACACAGATTATCCCACAGAACCGCGTCATATATAACCAGTCATATATACTGAGACAGAAGGAGGTTTTGCTCACTTCTGAGTCACTCACTCACTCACACACACTCTCACACACTCTCACACACTCTCACACACTCTCACACACTCTCACACACTCTCACACACTCTCACACACTCTCACACACTCTCACACACTCACACACACTCACACACACTCACACACACTCACACTCTCACACACTCTCACACACTCTCACACAGACACACTCTCACACAGACACACTCTCACACACTCTCACACACTCTCACACACTCTCACACACTCACACACACACACTCACACACACTCACACACACTCACACTCTCACTCTCACACACTCTCACACAGACACACTCTCACACAGACACACTCTCACTCTCACACACTCTCACACACTCTCACACAGACACACTCTCACACAGACACACTCTCACACAGACACACTCTCACACAGACACACTCTCACACAGACACACTCTCACACAGACACACTCTCACTCTCACACACTCTCACACACTCTCACACAGACACACTCTCACACAGACACACTCTCACACACTCTCACACACTCTCACACACTCTCACACACTCTCACACACTCTCACACACTCTCACACACTCTCACACACTCTCACACACTCTCACACACTCTCACACAGACACACTCTCACACAGACACACTCTCACACACTCTCACACACTCTCACACAGACACACTCTCACACACTCTCACACACTCTCACACAGACACACTCTCACACACTCTCACACACTCTCACACACTCTCACACACTCTCACACACTCTCACACACTCTCACACACTCTCACACACTCTCACACACTCTCACACACTCTCACACACTCTCACAGACACACTCTCACACACTCTCACACACTCTCACACACTCTCACACACTCTCACACACTCTCACACACTCTCACAGACACACTCTCACAGACACACTCTCACAGACACACTCTCACACACTCTCACACACTCTCACACACTCTCACACACTCTCACACACTCTCACACTCTCTCACACTCTCTCACACTCTCTCACACACTCTCTCACACACACACACTCTCACAGACACACTCTCACACACTCTCACACACTCTCACACACTCTCACACACTCTCACACACACTCTCACAGACACACTCTCACACACTCTCACACACTCTCACACACTCTCACACACTCTCACACACTCTCACACACTCTCACACACTCTCACACTCTCTCACACTCTCTCACACACTCTCACACACTCTCACACTCTCTCACACACACACTCTCTCACACACACACACTCTCTCACAGACACACTCTCACACACTCTCACACACTCTCACACACTCTCACACACTCTCACACACTCTCACACACTCACACACTCTCACACACTCTCACACACTCTCACACACTCTCACACACTCTCACACACTCTCACACACTCTCACACACTCTCACACACTCTCACACTCTCTCACACACTCTCTCACACACACACACACTCTCACAGACACACTCTCACACACTCTCACACACTCTCACACACTCTCACACACTCTCACACACTCTCACACACTCTCACACACTCTCACACACTCTCACACACTCTCACACACTCTCACACACTCTCACACACTCTCACACACTCTCACACACTCTCACACACTCACACACACTCACACACTCTCACACACTCTCACACACTCTCACACACTCTCACACACTCTCACACACACTCTCACACACACTCTCACACACACACTCACACACACACTCTCACACACACTCTCACACACACTCTCACACACTCTCACTCACTCTCACTCTCACTCTCACACAGACACACTCTCACACAGACACACTCTCACACAGACACACTCTCACACAGACACACACTCTCACACACTCTCACACACTCTCACACACTCTCACACACTCTCACACACTCTCACACACA
>NC_138223.1:1645406-1657906 GCF_964197995.2 Scardinius erythrophthalmus | reverse complement strand
AAACACTGTAGTGTATCTGAGACTGGAAGAGTTTGGTTCGTGTTGTTCGTGTCGAGAAGACGCTGTTTTCTGAGATTGATACGGTAAAACCCACGCCATCGTTACTGTTCGCATCACTGTGATCAAGAGCTGATTCAGATATGATAATGAGCGTTTGCTTTCTGACCAATCACAGCAGAGCAGCTCTCAGAGAGGCGGGGCTTAGAGAGACTGTGATCAAGAGCTGAGATTCAGATATGATAATGAGTGTTTGCTTTCTAACCAATCACAGCAGAGCAGCTCTCAGAGAGGCGGAGCTTAGAGAGACTGTGATCAAGAGCTGAGATTCAGATATGATAATGAGTGTTTGCTTTCTGACCAATCACAGCAGAGCAGCTCTCAGAGAGGCGGGGCTTAGAAAAACTGTGATCAAGAGCTGAGATTCAGATATGATAATGAGCGGTTGCTTTGACCAATCACAGCAGAGCAGCTCTCAGAGAGGCGGGGCTTAGAGAAACTGTGATCAAGAGCTGAGATTCAGATATGATAATGAGTGTTTGCTTTCTGACCAATCACAGCAGAGCAGCTCTCAGAGAGGCGGGGCTTAGAGAGACTGTGATCAAGAGCTGAGATTCAGATATGATAATGAGTGTTTGCTTTCTGACCAATCACAGCAGAGCAGCTCTCAGAGAGGCGGGGCTTAGAGAAACTGTGATCAAGAGCTGAGATTCAGATATGATAATGAGCGTTTGCTTTGACCAATCAGAGCAGAGCAGCTCTCAGAGAGGCGGGACTTAGAGGGACTGTGATCAAGAGCTGAGATTCAGATATGATAATGAGCGTTTGCTTTCTGACCAATCACAGCAGAGCAGCTCTCAGAGAGGTGGAGCTTAGAGAGACTGTGATCAAGAGCTGAGATTCAGATATGATAATGAGCGTTTGCTTTGACCAATCAGAGCAGAGCAGCTCTCAGAGAGGCGGGACTTAGAGGGACTGTGATCAAGAGCTGAGATTCAGATATGATAATGAGCATTTGCTTTCTGACCAATCACAGCAGAGCAGCTCTCAGAGAGGTGGAGCTTAGAGAGACTGTGATCAAGAGCTGAGATTCAGATATGATAATGAGCGTTTGCTTTCTGACCAATCACAGCAGAGCAGCTCTCAGAGAGGCGGGGCTTAGAGAGACTGATCAAGAGCTGAGATTCAGATATGATAATGAGCATTTGCTTTGACCAATCACAGCAGAGCAGCTCTCAGAGAGGCGGGACTTAGAGGGACTGTGATCAAGAGCTGAGATTCAGATATGATAATGAGCGTTTGCTTTCTGACCAATCACAGCAGAGCAGCTCTCAGAGAGGCGGAGCTTAGAGAGACTGATCAAGAGCTGAGATTCAGATATGATAATGAGCGTTTGCTTTGACCAATCACAGCAGAGCAGCTCTCAGAGAGGCGGGACTTAGAGGGACTGTGATCAAGAGCTGAGATTCAGATATGATAATGAGCATTTGCTTTCTGACCAATCACAGCAGAGCAGCTCTCAGAGGCGGAGCTTAGAGAGACTGTGATCAAGAGCTGAGATTCAGATATGATAATGAGCGTTTGCTTTCTGACCAATCACAGCAGAGCAGCTCTCAGAGAGGCGGGGCTTAGAGAGACTGAATCCTTGATGGAAGCGTTTCAGACACTGAGAGAAAAGAGCTGACGCTGCAGTGCAGATTATGAGGGAATTAAAGTGATTTTGATCTTGGATGCACGTAAATCTATTGCTGGAGGCCAAAAACAACATTATGAACCTTTAAAATAGCATTATAGGGGCACTTTTAATCAACTTTTATATAGTTTGGAAGATAAATGTAAAGTTTTAGTGTATGAAATGCATTGTTTTTTTTGTTTTTTTCTTACAAATAATCTAATAAATTCACACACACCCTGCACTACTGAAACCAATGTCAGGAAATCTGATTCTCACGGTACCGCTCGACATCACCACAGATCCAACTCTATTTACAACACAACTCCATGCTGATTCTATAGAGCTTCTGTAGCTCCGCCCCTTATCAGACGCATCGGAAACCAGTGGAGGCTCGTTATCGTGTTCAGTCTTGTGGAGTGTATTTCCATATTTTAAAATCTTCCTAGACATTTGTTCAAACATTATAATGCTCATGATAACTATTGTTAACTCTACAATAAGCAAATCCACTTCACAAGCTAATAACTCATTGACAGCGATGCCATAGAAATATACAGAGCGACCGCAAAACCTGAAGTTCAAACACAGATTTCTAAAGATGGCGGCGCGCTTGTGTCTCGGCACAATGAAACATCACATGAGTTCAGAGAAAAGGCTGAGAGTGTGCGGGCGAACGAGAGAGAGAGAGAGAGAGAGAGAGAGAGAGAGAGAGAGAGAGAGAGAGAGAGAGAGAGAGAGAGAGAGAGAGAGAGAGAGAGAGAGAGAGAGAGAGAGAGAGAGAGAGAGAGAGAGAGAGAGAGAGAGAGAGACAGGAATATGTGCCTCGCCCCTCTCTCTCCTGAGGAACACTAAATATAGCGCAGGAGAAACACACGAGACCAGGAAACACTGTTTATCCCACATCTGCACTCCTTCACAACCATCACTGCATTCTAGCAGCACGATATTCAAGAAAAATGCGATATGCGATGACTCATTAAATAATGCGATATGCGATAATGCTTAATGTGTGAAATAAACTGAATTATCTATATATTTAAAATATTATATTATATTTAATATATTTAAAATTATATAACCTACACACACGTGTTTCACATTCTTTTTGTGACGAGAAAACATCCCTACAGCTTCTGGAAGTGAACTTCAGTGTTTTACTGTATATAAGAAGTGTTATTTTAACATCAGTGGGGTTCAGGTTATCCTACTTTAGGGTTATTAAACAACAGACACTGAATGATCAAATGTAAAAATAAAACACTGCTTAGTTTTTACTGTATGAATTAAATATACAGTATATACTGATTCTTATTAAAGCTACAAAAGTTATTCAGCCGAGAGCAGCGAGTGATTTTCTCTTCGTCTTTTGTTCATGATCTCTTTTGTGCAAGCCGTTGAGATATGCATATTGCGATTTATACATTTGCAATATTTCGATATATTGTGCATTCCTATTGCATTCTATGCATTAGAACTGAAAACAGAAAACAGTCCTGTTGAAAAGATAAGTCTTGATTTGATACACAAACACGGAAACAATATGAGCAAAATAATCTAATCTCCAGGAATCATTTCACAAATATTCAAAAATATCGTTTTTCCGGGTTTTTTCATTGTTATACGGTAGGTGGCGCTGTTACACATCTATTGAAAGAGTACAGAATCTCCTGATCGAAACACAGGTGAAGCAGCAGCAGAAACGAGCGATTGCTGACGCACATGTAAATTATAACGCGATCATTAAACGTTAAAGCTGCAGTGCGTAGTTTTTCCTCTGTCGCCATCTCTGTTCGAAATCTGCAATTGCAGTTATTCGTGGAGTTATCAACTTTACGTGGGTTGTGAAGGGAACATTACATTTTATAATTCTTCAAACATTTCAGGAATGTTACTTTTGAATGTTTTCTGAACAAGTAAATCTAGATACATTTAAAAAATGTTACAAAAACATGACAGGAGAAAATATGTATTTGTGCTCTTTTACAGACCAGATAACATTGAACAAACGTTCTATTAACGTTCCTGAAAGAATGTTTGTTCATAACTTTGAGAGAAAACTACCTGTAAGCTGGGAGTGTGGTATGAATTAATTATTTATTTGAATTATTTATTTAACATGCTTATCTTTAACACGATAATGTGCATCTGTGGTCTGAATCAGAATAAGCGATATATAACACTAATAACTGCATCTGTTTCACACAGCAAGAGCTTTTCACAATACAAATCCATTCAAAGCAGTTTTACAGCAAGCGCACGTTTTTGTAATATTCGTTTCTCATGCAATGACATGCAACACACACGCGTTACGGCATCATCAATCCTCCTGTGGGACGAGGCCATGCGGGACGCTGCTAATCACGCTTCCCTGTTCGTGGCTGAGAAGGTCAGAGGTCAAATCTAACAACTAGAAGCATCTGTCATATGACATGGATGTGTAATTCGCAGCGCTCTCATTATAAACGACCCCCGGGGGGGGGGCATCTATATATATGCCCCAATGCATCTGTCGCCATGGAAACAGCCCCGCGGAGGGTCGTTATATATATATATATATATATATATATATATATATATGCTTCCTGTGGATTTTAAAATCAGCCCAGTCCGACTAACAGCGCACACACATCTCATGAATCAAAGCATCATTACTGGAGGATTGAAACACACTTCAAAGGAACCGATTCGCTGAAATCAAACCATTTTTTCCCACAAAAATTGCTAGTAAATTACACAAACAATCACAAAGAATCGGCAAGTAACACACTGAATTAAATGAGAAATTTTGCAAGTATTTTCTTGTAAAACGTACTCCGATATTCTTTATTCACGACTTCAAAAAATTATATTTTGCAGTGTTTTTCGCAAAATTAAGATAAGACATAGAAGCATTGACTAATGCGCAGTCAAAAGTCAAATAAAAAACAGAGAGATATTGTTGCTTTAGGGCTGTGCAATGATCAATCAAATCCAAAATAAACGTTTATTGTAATTGTTTAAGTTAATTAAGTTTAAATTAATTGTTTACTTAATATGTGTGTGTGTGTACTGTGTATAATTATTTTGTATACATAAATACACACACATGCATGAATATATTTAAGAAAAATGTGTTATGTAAAATATTTGTATTTTTATATAATATAAATTATGTATAAATTAGGGCTGTGAAACGATTAATCGCATCCAAAATAAAAGTGTGTGTACTGTGTATAATTATTTTGTATATATAAATACACAAAATTTAAGAAAAATTTGTATATATGTTTATATATAATATTTATATTTATTTATAATACAATTTTATATATATATATATATATATATATATATATATATATATATATATATATATATATATATATATATATATACATACATACAGTATATATAAGAAACTATTTCTTAAATATATGCATGCATGTATATTTATATACAAAATAATTATGCACAGTACACACACATATATTATGTAAACAAACTTTTATTTTGGATGCAATTAATCGTTTCACAGCCCTAGTATAAATATATATACATGCAAAAATTTCTTAAATATATATATGCATATGTGTGTATTTATATATACACAAAATAATTATACATATAACACACACATATTAAGTAAACACACACTTTTATTTGGGATGCGATTAAAAACAGTGAGATATTGTTGTTTAGTTGTATATATCGGCTCAGAAACACAGCAGGTTTTGCACAAACTCATGCTGATTATTCAAGAAGCTGCTGTTCGCCGTTCACCTGCTGACACGTCATGTTACCGCCAACAAAGCCGCGCATTCAGTGTGTAAACCCCAGTGCTCATCTCAAAGCCGCTCTGAATGCCGGCCATACGTGTGTGTGTCACGTGCCCAGCACAGGTCTATAGTTCTGGATAAAGCGGCTAATCGGAGCAACAACAGAGAACACGCAATATGGCGTTTCAACCGAGGCACAGATGAAAACAAAGACACTTTCATCAACAACTCGGCCCTAACTTTATCTGGACAATAACTTTATTCTAGAGCTGCTGTAGAGCCTAAACACTCTCTGTTACTGTTATCACTGTAAAGCTGCTCTGAAACTCTATATATTGTTAAAGCGCTGTATAAATGAAGGAGACTTGACTTGTATTACAGTATTTGTGATGGTTTTGCTAACAACATGATATGAATCCAATGATATTAATGTGCTTTTTATTTGGCCCTTCCGTAACCATCACTCAAAAACATTCAAACAAATCAAAGAAATATTTTAGACACCTTCAATATTTCTCACGTTATCACAGATGATATTTGACTGGTTTTGTCCGTCCTTCTGTTAGACTGTCTCACACATGAATTATGTTGAATATCTGTCAGCTGTTAAATTTAACTACACAATTAGATAATACCAGTTTAGCTCAACCAATCACCAAGCAATGCTTCATTGTGTTCAGTCTGTGTGTAAAAAGAGCATTAGCAATTAAAGAAAACACACTTCAGCAAAACATGATCAGCTCAAAGTGTCCCAATCATTTCTGCTCCCATTTTAGTCTCTGTATGAAGAGTTATTGGGTGTAATATGTCACAGTTTACTGTATTCTGCTCTCCTCACTTACAGAAATGAACTATAGTGTCCTGATCACAATATCAATTATATCTGGTATAATATCTGAATCATTTTTGGTTCGACTGTGTATGATAAATACAGTCATACTGGTGCATATAAATGCAAAAGCACTGTTTAAATACTCTTTGGATTCATTTAATGAAATATTGTATACCTTGATTGAGAAGTAGATTTACTTCTTGGCATTAATGGTTGAAACAAATGATGGTTCTTCTTTACTTTAGTCATTTCAGATAAATACATAAGCATTGAGATGCTTATTAAATATCATCAACAAGGAGAAAAACATATTTTTTAGGTATATCGCCCAGTCCTGGTTCACCATGTCCTCATCACAGTCTGTGTGTTTCAACATTTGTCCATGAATGCGAAGCATCGGTCAAACATCCATTTTTCCAGACCTTTTAGTAGCAAGACCAACAAAACCACAAACCACCAAATATGAAAGCAATGAAACTCTAATATAATGCAGTTTAGAGCGGATCAACATCTCACAATTATTGACCTCAGAAATAACATCATCACATCCAGCTAATGTTGTTTACATCTATAACTGGTAAACAGATCTTCATCATTACACTCACAATGCATTTAAAAAGAACTGTGATGGATGGAATCAGGGTATTGATACATGTACACAATATATGATGGTATTGACGTAGTAGTACTCCAAGAACACCATGGTATATGTCCAAAAGCTATGGTATTACCACAGTAGCTTGTTATAATATCCTTCAAAAGTCTGTAAATGTGCTGAGAATAGAGTGGAGAGACTGTGGTGTGGGAGATTACAGGCTTTGACACGCGCAAAAACAATGGTTTCTTACAGTAAAAATAAACTTAAACCGGTCGTTAGCGTTTAAAAATAGCGCGTTCCTCGAAGCATGTTGCCGCAGTTTCATCCAGTGGAGTTCAGACGCTGCCATCTTGAGCAGATACAACCAGCCTAAACTGGTTTACTGGTTTCAGAGTGGTTTTGACCACTTCTTTAGCTGGCTAGACTGGGAGACCAGCTTGACCACCTTAAACCAGCAAGACTAGTAGATACATTTTTAACGAGTCACGTGTTAAAAATCCAGCGTTTAATGTTGTTTATGTGTCTATGTGGTGTTTTTAATCTGCTTTAAGACAAAGCATGTGTAAATTCATAAGTCGACAGCATTGCTGAGTATTTCCTCCTTAAAACTGCAGTGAACCAAAGACAGTCTCAAACACACGCTTTGAAATCGCTGGTGTTTCTGACGTCACAAACTACCTTGTAACCAATCAGATCAACGTGTGATCGTCAACCAGTGGATCTCTGAGCTGAGTGAGTGAGTGGAGGCGGGGCTCATTTGCATATTCATAGAACCGCGTATATAGCCTGCTAAATGAGGCGAGGGTGTCGAGTTACATTCAAGGTACATTGAAATATCATTTTAGTGATCAAAGATGAGTTTTGAGGGATAAAATGATTGACTACAGGGACTTATGAAAATAATGTTCTGTACACGCGCCCACCAACAACAACACGGTTGATTGAAATCAATCCAAACGTGATCCTGACATTCAGTTCCAGATTATCCAATAGCATCTCATTTGATTCCTAGAGGATTCGTGTTTGATCCCATCATGATCCCTGTTGTTTAATCCCGACCCAACAGGCCACTGAACGCATTCCTCCATTAACTATCTGGATCTACATCCAAACAGAGTCGATATAAATCAGCAATGAATGTCTAAAACACTAAATATGATGTCAAATTATGTTCATAAAGATAATAACGCGACCGCAGCAGATCGAGCATGAATGATCTGAGGGTTTCACCTTCAGCTTGACAGTTTTCGTATTAATATTTAGTGGATCTGTTACACAGTAGCGTATTTCTCCCTCTGGATATAAAACATCGCACGATACATTCCGCGTATGTAGCGATTTTATCGCGAGAAATATTTCCAATGTAACCGGAAAAATTCCACACCAACCGAGCAAACAAAATATAATTTGACTCAAAAAATAAATAAATGATTGTTTAAGCCTATTTAACCTCGTTCTGAACGCATAAATAACAATCGTCGCGATGTTTGCGAACGAAATGTGCAGTCGCCGCTGTTTTTTGATGAATCGTAGTCGTTCTTGTTTATCTAGCGTTGCTGTGATCGTTACATTGAATCGACTTGTTACATTGATGGTCACATTGATCAGCGTTCCGCGTCGCTATCCGATCTTTTGTCGATGTCTTACCTCGGCGAGCGTCGATGTCGCGACCATCAGGAATATGAAAACCTCTCGACACCCCATTCTGCTCCTCTCCTCTGTGCTTCCAACAAACAGTGCTGGGCTTTATCGAGTAAATATATCCGTTTGCTGTAAAATGTCGGTGTGTGTTTCGTGTCGACTCCCAGAAGAATGCGATGCGCCTGCGATGAAGGCGAGTCAGAAGAACAACGCGTCATGTGACGCGACGCGGGATGAATGTGTGGGAGGGGGGCAGGGAATGCCTGAAAACACTGCAAACTAACATTAAAATAAAATCTTAGACTACTCTTCCATCTAAAACCTTTATTTTACCTTATTTTATAAATATTTTTCTTTTAAAGTTAAATATATTTTATATTATAATTATTTGTATTTTTATATTTTACATAAATACTGTATTGTTGTTTATTTAAGCTTGTTTGGTTGCTGCTTGCCTGAAACATACATTTTATGAGTAATGAAATATATTAATATAGCGATTAAAAATTCTTACTCTTGAGATTTGTTTTTCAGTCAATTTTTGTTACTTTGTTAGGCTATTTTAATTTTTAAAACAATCGGTTTATTTTTTTAGCTTAGTAATAAAATATATTATAGTAATAACAAAAAAATACATGCATTTCATTTTGCATTTGTAAAAAGTAAATAAAGGCATTAAATGTCTTGTATCGGTATATTACAGGTGGAGAATTGAATTATGCGCACGAGACTTCAGTTATTTGCTGCCCCCGTGTGGACGTTCAGAGGGTTTCTAAATGAAATATATTTGTATTTAAGTGTAGTTCATTGACTGTGTGAAGAAAATAGCTTTTTAGGGCCGCAATTCATTAAACATGATGATAACAAATTGTGCGATAGAAATACCTGCACACATGCAAGGATCCTTTTTGCCAAAAAAAAAAAAAGCATGCAGGCTTCGGTTTTATTATGAAAAGGTGAACACTGACCTAAAAAGCGCGTTAAAGCTTTGCTGTTTGGACACAATCGGTAGTTTTCTGAGAACCGTTAACTATTGTGTTTTCATAATATCCTGCTGTCACGTGATAACAATCGGAACTCTCAGAAAATTCCCAGATTACAAATTGGAATTACGAGTTGGAATCTCGTAATTACGGTAATAACTAAAAATACATAAAAGTTGCCCTATTAGTCCTTTCACATTTCTATGCATACGAACAAACACATTTTTCTGCATCCACAATCCTCTTATTTCCTCAGCGGATTAATCGAGACACACTTTGTAGGTATGAGAATATAATACATATATTATACATATGAAGTTTATTCCCATATTAACAGCCTTTTCATTTGTCATGAATAAAAATAACACTGATTTTGAACAGTTTGTAGGCCTGTCCTGGTCTCACGCTGCTCGAAATAACTTTTATTAGTGTTCGTTAGATTTGTAAGACCATAAATATCCATGGCATCAATAAAAAAATATTCAAATCCCCACATGAGAAGCATCTTCGCAAATCCTCCGATTCATTCCCAGAGCGCTGGTCTTGTGTTGTGCAGGGATTCTGTGCAACTATCATCATCATCCTCATCCTCGTCATCCTCAGCAGAAAACAGGCTCATTTCCGGCTGTCTCCTGGATAGGGTGGAGGTGGAGAGTGTGTGTGTGTGTGTGCTCTGGGTGGAGTCGGTGTGTATGGAGGCGGCCGGAGATCAGGAGGATACATCTCATAATCATAACTGTACGGAGGAGGAGGACCTGCCAAACATAAGAGCTGGAGATTAATGTGTGCACTAGCACTGTCACAATATATCGCAATACAAAAATACAATATGTATTGTGTTGTGTATAGTTCACCCAAAATAAAAATTACTGTGTGAGGAAAAACAAAAAAGTTTTAGTGTCAGTCCTATATTAAACTATTTAATCGCATCCAAAATAAAAGTTTGTGTTTACATAATATACGTGTGTGTACTGTGTATAATTATTTTGTATATATATAACACACACACACACACACACACACACACACACACACACACACACATGTATATATTTAAGAAAAAAAATGTATTTATATATAAAATATTTATATTTATATATAATATAAATTATGTATAAATATCTATACATGCAAATATTTCTTGAATATATACATGCATATGTGTGTATTTATATACACAAAATAATTATACACAGTACACACACGTATATTATGTAAACACAAACTTTTATTTTGGATGCGATTAATTGCGATTAATTGTTTCACAGCCTTAAAACAAAGATAAATCAATTTAGAACTTTTGCACATTTAATGTAAAAATTACAACCTGTGCAATGCCACTAAAGTGACACATTACTCATTAATTATGCATAAAAAGTGATACAGATCTGACTCAAAAACAGCTTGTAGTTTTGTTTTAATGATGGTGAAAGGTTGGTAATTGTCAGAGAAATCTATCAAAAGGTTGTTTATGTAATGAAACAGTTTGTGCATGTAAACAAACATGCTTTATGTCCTTCAAAATAACTAAAAATCATCCATAAAAGAAATTTATCTTTAAAAAATCCAGCAATACATTTTAAGACGCCAACTGTGAAAGTAATTAGTGAAGGTAATAGAAAAATCATAAAGACGAGACAGCTTTATCTCTACAGCGCTCTACACAATACACTGTTTCAAAGCAGCTGCACAAAAATAAACAGTAAAATAACTGTAAAAATGTATCAATTATGAAACAAGTTCAATTTCAGCAGTAAAGCTGAAGACAAGTTAAGTTTTGTTCTCATACGATAGTGTCAGTGCAGACAAATCCATCTAATTAATGAATATTAATTGATTATAATTCACAAAACGCTGCGGACGGTTAAAATGGTTAAATCCCCAGTGCTTGATAACATGTGGTTATTAGTTATTATTACACGGCTCTGTGGAATACTTGATTCTGATTGGTCAATCGAGCCATCCAGTATTTGTGTACAGTTATTTAATTATGCCATCCAGTATCATGGACTCGTTTCATATCGTGGACTCGCTCTCTCGTTTCATACAAACGCTGCCGCCATTTTGTGAGTATTGTTTTGTACACTGTTGGATTATGAGATACAAACAGGTGCGATTTAAAAACAAAAATCAGTATCTCTGATCTCCATAATTATTAATGTGGCGAAATGCTGTGTAATAAGTGTGTATACTATATACGTATCCTAAATGAGGCAAGGGTGTAAAGTTGCAGTCAAGCTATTTTAAGGCATGAAGAATATTTTTTGGTGATCAAAGATGAATTTTAAGGGAATGTCCTTTTCACAAGATGTAAAATAAGTCTCTGATGTCCCCAGAGTGTGTGTGTGAAGTTTTAGCTCAAAATACCCCACAGATATTTTTATATAGCATGTTAAAATTGTCACTTTTTGAGGGTGAGCAAAAACGCACCGTTTTGTGTGTGTCCCTTTAAATGCAAATGAGCTGCTGCTCCCGGCACAGGGGGCGGAGCTTCAAGAGCTTGTACTCACACAGACACACACTGAACATTTCTAAAACTTTTAGCCTTTTATGTTCAAACCGGAGTCAGACAATGATGGAGAGACTCAAGAAGAAGTGACAACATGTAGAAGCAACAGGACATTTCTGAATTGTTAGTTGATGAATTTATGAAGCTGATGTGGAGTTATCTTCTAGTCATTGATTAGCATATTCTGTCTTGATAATCTATAAATCGTGTTCTGGGGGCGGGGTTTATGTAAATTCTAGGGTTGGTGATGTCACTAACCCGGGAGGAATGTGGTGTAGTCTCTACCAGCCGTTTGTTGTAGTCCTTAAAAAGCCATTTCTGTAAAAGCAAATCTCTCCCTTTGCTCTGAACTTTGAGCGTCGTAACTTTGCAGATGTTGTTTATGATCAAACAGCAACATTACACACTAACTAAAGTTAGAAAAGTCAAATCATAATCAACCACCCCTTTAAAACATTAAAGCCCCAGCTAACAAAAATATGTTCTAAGAATGTTCTGATTAAGCTACAA
>NC_138223.1:1510406-1640406 GCF_964197995.2 Scardinius erythrophthalmus | reverse complement strand
GTTTCATTGAACTACTTCCTGGTTGTTTGTGTGTAACTTCTGAAATATATACGTTACCGGTGAATAAGCAAAGCAGCAGCGAGTCCCGCACGAACTTCCAACTCTTCTGTAAACTCGGATTTTCCATAATGTTCCCGTAGATTCATGGAAAACAAACGCGTCTGACTAACTTCCACATGTTAGTTGATAGTTAATGTCTTAAATCTCACTGTAAACGAACCGATGATGAGTCTGTGTTGGTCTGACTGTCAGTCTCAGGCGCTTAAAATAAAGGAACGCTTTTATCCATAACGCTCCACGTGTTCCACGCGTCTCTCAGAACTTCTCCTTTGACTCCTTCCTCTTTGTCTTTAACTTCTTCCTTGCGCTATTTTCTTTTCTTCGCTCGCTCCCCTCCCCCAGGAACTTCTGTCTGTCAGTCTGGATGCGAATGAAGAAGAGCCGCCCTCCTCCATCCACAGTCACGACTCATCATAATCATCATCTTCATCCTCACCATCATCATCAGGAACAACACACGAGCCGCACGACCATTCTGGGAACGCGTTGGCTCTTTTCAATAGCTGCAAATTGCGGCATCATCTTCTCGCTGTAGTGAGTCTATATTTAGGTCTCTCGATCGTGTTTTCACGAATCCTCTTTGTGTGCATTTCAACATCCCTGACCTGAACCAAACATGAAGAGTAAACAAGAGCACCTCATAAACACGAGCTTCGGATAGGATTTATAGTCCCGAGGTTTCATAATGTATCCATCTTAATCTGTATAAAAATATATAGGAAACAATAATGTTGGTCATCTTTTTTTATCAAATCAGGATGTAAACAAACTCAGGATTGGGGAAACTCACCATTAAAAACGTGCATCCGAAATGCACCCTTACAGTAATAGCCTATCTATAGTGGGTTCAATAACCTAAACCTACTCGATCATAATTACATAGTGGTTGACATAAGATAACATTACCATTAAGCTATTTGAATGTTCTCTAAATGTTGAAAACAGTTTTTTAAAAATGTTTTGGCTATATGCAAATGTTAAAGTCCCCTGTAGTCAATAATTGTATCCCTTAAAACTTATCCTTGATCACCAAAATGACATATTTAAACTTTATAACCTTGGAAAAAAAAATTCTTTATGCTTTAAAATATCTTGACTGTAACTCGACACCCTTGCCTCATTTAGTATGCGCGGTTCTATGAATATGCAAATGAGCCCCGCCTCCACTCACTCCCTCAGCTCAGAGATCCACTGGTTGACGATCACACGTTGATCTGATTGGTTACAAGGTAGTTTGTGACGTCAGAAACACGAGCGATTTCAAAGCGTGTGTTTGAGACTGTCTTTGGTTCACTGCAGTTTTAAGGAGAAAATACTCAGCAATGCTGTCCACTTATGAACTTACACATGGTTTGTCTTAAAGCATATTAAAAACACCACATAGACATATAAACAACATTAAAAGCTGGATTTACACCACAGGGGGACTTTAAGGGAACATTCCATTTTATCATGTTGCAAACATGTTACTTTTGAATGTTCTCTGAACATTCCGATTCTGAAATAGCAACATTTTAAAGATTATTATCCAGCTAAAATGTTTCAGAAAAAAAGTTACATGAACAATGTATAGATAAGGTTTTTGTGCTAACGTTTTGAGAACATTATTAACTTAAAATTTAACATTACTGAGTACATGCATATTACATATTTACATTTGCATCTTGTTTGTTTCACCCAGTGTAGTTTTCAGACAGTCAGAGATAGAAGAGGCCCTGCTATCATGGTGTGTGAACTCAAAGTCACAGATTATTTTGCAGGGCGGTTGGTTGTATGTATTATTCAGCAGAAGCGCTTCCACTTGAACCACCCTTGTAACATAATGACTAAACCCAACAGTGTCCTCTTGAATTATTAAAGCTTGTTATATAACTAAAGACTTCCTCGTTATGACCAGTGATGTGATTATTACCTGTGCTGCTGGAAGTGTCTGTCGTACAGCTGTTGAGAGTACTAATAAATACATCTGAATTAATTTAATTTAATTGATTTAATTTGGCCCAGTGGACTTTTAATAATAATAATTATAATTTATTGTCATTGCAATGAGATTACATTAGAGCATCAATCGACAGTGCAATTTCATGAAGTGCAAGATAGCATATTTTGTAAACAGGGCACAGCGACAAATAACCAACTAGGAAAATGGTATATGAGGCGAAGAATCACTAGTAACAAAAAATTAGTATAATTGTGTGTGCTGCAGCGATGCAAAGTCCAGTTCACAGTTATTGCAATTATATAATATGCATAATACACGGATTAAGTGAGATCAACAGTTGCACAAAACAGGGCAAAGCCACATATAACAACAAGGAAAAGGGTATATGAGGCGAAGAATCACTATTAACCAGAAAATGTGTATAATTGTGTGTGCTGCATCAATGCAAAGTCCAGTTCACAGTTATTGCAATTGTTGGATAATGTTAAGTGAGTGGATTAAGTGAGAGGAGGAGGGAGAAGGGAATGGTGCTTATTCAGCAGTCGCACTGCCCGGGGAGTAGAGGCTGTTCGCCATTCTGGTGTTTCTGGCTTGAAGAAGAGACCTGTACCTCCTGCCCGATGGTAGCAGGCGGAACAAGCCGTGTGCTGGATGGAACCCATCTCTCATGATGTTGTGTGTCCTACGCAGACAGGAGGAGGTGTACACATGTAACCCCACCACCCGGGTCCTACTCGCCCCGCTCTGTGTGGGCCTCGAACCCAGGTCTACGGCGTGAGAGTCAGGCGCTCTAACAAGGAGGCTAAAGACTGCAGCCTCTAGCGCTAGAGCGCCTATTGAGATCAGAGGAGTGAGGTTTACTCACACAGCGACTACTAGCTGGCCTCCATTACACTCATCCCCCTAAACCTCACTCCCATCCGGGTCACGGCACCAATGTAACCCCTTCACCCGGGTCCTACTCCTTACTTACTTTCTACTCGCCCCGCTCTGTGCAGGCCTCGAGCCCGTGTCTCCGGCGTGAGAGTCAGGCGCTCTAAGGGCGCTTTCACACTTGGTTCGATTGCCTGTTCCGAACCAGAGTACGATTGCTCCCCCCTCCCCCTGCCCCCGATGGACTGTGTTCACATTATATGTATCCGAATCGCGGTAGGCTAGCGTCACCAAGCTGCACCTGACGCGTAATCGTGTTGCTTGGTAACCGCTATGAATGAAAAGGCGTCAAAATGGATAGAATTGCTCGCTTCACATTTGTTCTTTTTTTTTAACCTTTGGTTTTGTTTTCAAAGAAGAGATACAGAAACATACTTGCGTCTGTCTGCCGCAAAAGTACTAAAACCGTTCCAAAGACAGCGGGCTGTCCGCCAAAGACAATTTTTTGCGGAGACAAGCAGAAATTATCTCTCTGCTTGCAATGTGTCAATCCCGCTTTTCATCAGGGTGAGTGTATATACACACACGCACGAAAGAGCTAACGTTATTAAATTATACGTCATCAAAAGCGGTTCACTTCCGCGATATGGTACGATTGCGTTCATATCAGCAGCGAACTGTACTGGAGTTCACATGAACCGTTCCCCAGACCACCCTTTTTAAGCAGACTTCGCGGGTGCGCACCCGAGTTCGGAAGACAGCATTCACATCATCCAAACGAACCAAACTCTGACGTCATTCGAACCCGGGTGCGCACCAAAAGTGCTAGTGTGAAAGCACCCTAACAAGGAGGCTAAAGACTGCAGCCTCTAGTGCTAGAGCACCTATTGAGATCAGAGGAGTGAGGTTTACTCACACAGCGACTACTAGCTGGCCTCCATTACACTCATCCCCCTAAACCTCACTCTCATCCGGGTCACGGCACCAATGTAACCCCTCCACCCGGGTCCTACTCGCCCCTGCTCTGTGCAGGCCTCGAACCCGTGTCTCCGGCGTGAGAGTCAGGCGCTCTAACAAGGAGGCTAAAGACTGCAGCCTCTAATGCTAGAGCGCCTATTGAGATCAGAGGAGTGAGGTTTACTCGCACAGCGACTACTAGCTGGCCTCCATTACACTCATCCCCCTAAACCTCACTCTCATCCGGGTCACGGCACCAATGTAACCCCTCCACCCGGGTCCTACTCGCCCCTGCTCTGTGCAGGCCTCGAACCCGTGTCTCCGGCGTGAGAGTCAGGCGCTCTAACAAGGAGGCTAAAGACTGCAGCCTCTAGTGCTAGAGCACCTACTGAGATCAGAGGAGTGAGGTTTACTTGCACAGCGACTACTAGCTGGCCTCCATTACACTTATCCCCCTAAACCTCACTCCCATCCGGGTCACGGGACCAATGTATCCCGCCTCGAGTTTCGCTCTTTTCTTTTCAGCTTCCTCAGGTAAAAGAGCCGCTGCTGGGCCTTCCCTACAGCTGAAGTGATGCTACTGCCCCAGGACAGATCCTCGAACACAGTGACACCCAGGAATTTAAAGTTGTTCACCCTCTCAACTGCCTTCAAGTGACCAAGGTGGTTTGATTTACGAAAGTCAACTATGATTTCTTTTGTTAAAGAAATAAAACGTTGTCGGGATGATTCCGGTTCACGTGGCTACACGGAAGCGATAAAAATTCTGTATTATAAATTTTAAGGCCAGACTTGTAGTTTGTTAAAGGTTGGTTTGTAGAAGGACTACACGCCTGCAAACATATATATTCAAACGTGCAAACCTAACACGGAATATGCATGTGCACGCCATCAGCGTTCTCACAGGTTCGCGTTTTTAAAGTTTGCGCAGAGAGAACTTAAGGGTTTTCTGTGAGAACGGTGTTGTGTTGGGCCCCTAAGTTAATAACTAATGATCTTTGTGACGGGAGTGAATCAATCAAAACTAACTTTATCTGGACAATAACTTTATTCTAGAGCTGCTATAAAGCCTAAACAATCTATGTTACTTTAATTTCCTATTACGGTATCACTGTAAAGATGCTTTGAAACAATCTATATTGTTAAAAGCGCTGTATAAATGAAAGTGACTTGACTTGACTTTTGTCTTTTTGATGTTAAGTACCAGATTATGCTTTTTACACCACTCTGCTAGTGGTTCAATCTCCTCCTTGTATGCCGTCTCATTGTTGTTTGTTATGAGGCCGAGCACGGTTGTGTCGTCAGCAAATTTAATGATGTGATAAGGAGGCGGATCAGTCATGTGTGTAAAGTGTGTAGAGTAGTGGACTGAGCACGCACCCCTGAGGGGCACCAGTATTGATGTATATGGTGTTAGAAACATGCTTAGCTATTTTCACACAGTGAGAACGGTTGGTTAAAAAGTCCAATATCCAGTAACATAATGACTTGTTCAGTCCAAGGTTACACAGTTTCAGCAGTAGTGTTTGGCCGTATTGTACTAAAAGCTGAACTAAAGCCAAACAGTCTCCTGCTGAAACTGGGTTAGGACTTTACTTGTCTTGTTCATAATATGAGCAGCTGTGCATTAATTATTGTCATCATGACTAGATCTGGTCATGTTGTCGCTCTTTTGACTTTAATTTATTGTATGCGTGTATTCAAATATAATTGTGTACTTTGTTTGTCAAAGAATGCATAACTTTGTGTTCAGGCTATTAAAGTTCAGTTGTAATGTATTATATTGGTATACCTTATACTTATATCCCTCCTGCTAAACTGTTTTGCTTTACTTTGCAATTATCCACATTTTATTAATCAATTAATAATAAATAAGTGGTTGCTCTTATTTTACCTTGTACTGTATTTATTGTGCAACTGATTTGCATTTGTTTATATATGAAATATAAAGTGAAATATACATTCATAACAAATTACCCATATTAAAAATATCATTATATGTCAGTCCACCCCTACAGTACCTTCATCAACCCCTAGAGGTCTTCAGACCAGGATTTACACTCGGCAGCCACGCCCAAAATAAGCCAAACAAATCAGTTTTTGATCCACAAATCAATGTGATACTTTATTCATAAACCTAAGATCATAGATATCGTATAAATACTTTAATATAATCTACATCCTTCAGTTATTTCAAAAACAACAATAATAATAACAACAAATAGAAATAAAATATTTATAAAAAAAAAAGCAACAAGATTATATTAAATGGGCTGTACAAAAATAAATAACGTTTGGATATTCTATACAAAAAGACAAACCTCATTACAAAGACACCTTCTCAGAAGGCAGGAGAGGATTACTTATGAAGTAGTAGTAGGAGAGAAGTCCCTCACCATATCTCCACAGACACAATCACACAAAACTAACCCACACACACATTAAAAAACACACACAAACACACTCTCTCCTCAGGTGTAGAACCTATGCTCTTTGGTCACCCTCCCCCTTCAAAAATATGATCCCTCTTGATCGGGTATGGCTTTGCAAAATGCTGAAAATATCAAACTAGGAAGCTAAACGTAAGGCTAATGTGCATTGTTAAACTTAGTTATGAGGAAATGCATAATACCTGTTGTGGTGTTTGATTAGCAGCATGTGTGCCTAGCTGAGGTGAGATATGGCATTGATTTTGGCAAGAAAAATGCATTTGTTAAATATGTGCTTTGAGCCAAAGTGTGCAACTTTTAAACTGAGAACCACTAGAGGGCGTTTTATTGAAAACACCACTACTAATGAACTCCTCTGTCTCAGTACTGCTCTTGACCCTGGTTAAAGACAATATATGTGACAACTTAAACCTATCTGTCTAGTCCAGCTCAGACAGATGGTACAAATGCATAGCTGTTTTATGCACCCGTTCATTAATCATCCATCATACACACCCATGCACACTCAAAATCTAACATGCATGACATCAGCATCCAAAGCAGCAGAGGTGTTCGTATTCTCATCCTCCATCACAGCTGTCAAGACACAGCTTAGTACCCAGTGTTGGATGGGTGGGATTTGATACACTGGAAGAAGTTTGGTTGCAGTCTCAGACCCTTTGAATCCAAAGACCTGTGTTTGTCGGCACCAACTTGCAAGGTTGTTAAGTGTTCAGTTTCAACAGGGAGTCATGTTGCACAAATCCAGGAGAGGTCGTGGCCGATCTTTTGCGTTGCAGCTCTCATTAGGCAAAGTGCTATTATCATGTCCGATGCAACGCAATGGACGCTTGCGAAAGCCTCTTCCACATGTTTTTGAACAATCGGACCACTCCCCGAGGAGCCAGGATGGGCAAGCCTGAAGAGCACAGGGTTGTGACGACGCAGGGCGCAGCTCTTCAGGACAGTCTTTTGACTGACGTCCATAAGCATCAATGCAAAGAACGTCCCGCTTCTGGATCCCACTTCCGCAAGTCTGCGAACAGGGTCCCCACTCACGTAGGACCCATTCGGCATCGCCTGCTACACTAATGGCGTTAATGGACGCCCGGTTTGACCCACTTGGACGTGGAGCGAAGTAGCTGTACTTTACGCGAGGTCTTGGGGAGTCACCGACTGACAACACCTGGATAGTAAGAGCCTCAGGTAAGGGAGCGAAGCTTCGGAGACGCTCTAGTAGTGCAGAGGAACCGCTGTATCGCAGAAGCGCGCCTTTCAGAGAGATGTCAGTCTCTAAAGTCATCAGCTTAAAGTCGCCATTCAGTAGGTATGTGCCATCTTGCCGACGAACGGCTAGGTAGCTATTGTCGTGCCGGCGGCCTCCGGGAGAGCGCTGCTTAACGTCTAGGTGCGTGGCGCCAGCTGGAATCGTCACTATATCTTGGTAGCCCGGTCTAAAGTGCAGAAACAAGCAAAGGTTAGTATAAACAGAAATCTGAGGAGGTGTGTTGGAAAACTTAAACTATCCAGCAAGCAATAGCCGTAATTTCACTGTCTAGGTTAACTATAGACCCGATATAGTCCAGCTATGAGTAACACACTTCTAGCCAAAGTAACCTTGAATTTGGTTACATGTCATTCTTGCCAAAATAACTTGCAAGATGTATGATATTCCATCGTGTAAGCAAAGTAAACAGTGATTACAAGGTGTTTGGTTTCATTTTTTCTCTCATTTAATTTTTGTATCTAATT
This sequence comes from Scardinius erythrophthalmus, assembly GCF_964197995.2. Taxonomy (NCBI): domain Eukaryota; kingdom Metazoa; phylum Chordata; class Actinopteri; order Cypriniformes; family Leuciscidae; genus Scardinius; species Scardinius erythrophthalmus. The sequence continues at coordinate 1,632,393 of NC_138223.1, read as the reverse complement.
GATGACTAGTCTATTCTTGGGCGATGGTTTAGAAGTCTATAAAATTTTCACTGACAGCCCAAATTTTGCTTTGTTTTAGCCTAGACGTCTGGGCTGTGTTTGGACGGCTATTTAGATGCCTTTTTAACGCAAAATTGCTTGCTGGGAACTGGTAACAGGTTGAGGACTTACATGGAACGTTCCATCGATCCAGAAACTTTCTTGCAAGTAGATCCGTCTCCTCCACAGATGCCGCACTTGTCGAAACGTTTGTTGGAGCCAATGACCCGATCACAACCGGCCTTCACACACTGGCCTTGGACACAGACTGAGGTTGAATCTGGAGTGCATGGTGTTCCATCGGCAACCTGAAGGCATTGGAGGAGGGGTGTCACAATACAAAAACGCAACAATATGTATCATGGATAGTTCACCCAGAATAAAAATGACTGTGTGAGAAAAAAATTCAAGAGTTTTCAGAGTTTTAGTGTCAGTACTACATTAAACTACTATATATAATGTTGAATATAATGTATAATAATGCAATGGGGGAATATTTGCGGGTCCTGATAATGCCAAATGTCTGATGTTACCAGTAAAAAGTGGCCTACATTCATTTTAAATATATCTAGGTCAAGCATATTCGTCTAAAATAATTCTGTATTTTCAGCTTCAGAATCATGAATATTTTTATTCTGGTGTCTCTATTGTCCTGTGCTTTGGGTTTCCAGCACCAAGTCCAAGCCTATTCATTTACACCCACAATTTAATATTAAATTTAGCATTTTAGTCAACATTTTATCATATGTCTTGGAGTATCAATATCGTATCGTGAGTTCAGTATCGTGTTATGTATCGAATCGTGACATGAGGGTATCGCTACACCCCTACATTGGAGAGAACCTCGGATTACACTAGCCTTGCCTCCACCAAACCATTATTAGATCAAATCTTGATGAAGGTAATAGAGACACTCACCTTTGGCTTCAGAATGAAGAAGTACCCGGTTCCCTTTGCCCGGCACACCAACTTGCAGCGGTCCTTGGGAGAGACTCCTGCATACTTCGGTACCCACTCGACACCGTCTCCTGAGCCGAATGACACCTGAGAGGAGATGTCATTGTGGGCCAAACACTGTTCCTCACGGAAGGTCAAACCTGTGCAAACAAATACAGTTGAGTATAAAGCAGCTTGCATCTGGTTGCATTGGTTGCAGGAACAGTAACAAGACCATCCCTTACCATTGCTATCAGGGCAGGTCTCGGTGTTGCAGGAGCGGTACTGAATCCTCTTGCCCTCACAGTATTTCCCTCCATTTTTGGGTTGGGGATCGTCACAGTCCCTAAAAGAGTATTGCACACCTCCTCCACAGGTACGTGAGCAATCTCCCCAAGGTCCCCAGGTTCCCCATCCGCCATTGACTGGAGTCTTTAAAAGAAACAAGAAATTGTCAGTAACAAATCAGAATTACACTATTTCTGGCAACAAATGGTAACCAAATGGTGTTTACCTGATATCTGGCAGCTTCAGCCTTGCTCAAACATCGTCCTGCCATACAGTAGCTGTCAGACCCGCAAGATGTCCCATCGGCCCACGGAAAGTTCTTGGTTTGGCAGACCAGGAGTCCATTTGAAGTCGTGACGGTGCACCAAAGTGCAGCGCAAGTGGTGCTCAGGTCAGGACAGTGCTGGGACTCCTCTCCAAATGTGAGACGGCACTGTCTGTCGGCATCGTAAACCAAACCTGGCAGAGCCTGGGGCAACTGCTGAGGCTTCTGGGGCTTGTCCAGTAAACACTGACCATGGCCATTATCCAGGAATGATGTGACCATCACGGCACTGCAAGGAGACCAGGGCTGAAGCTGGTCCAGATTTGACAAGGTCGAGGCCATCATGTGGGCGCTCCACTGGTCACCATTAACACTGGCACACTGTTTGGCATCGTCATGCGGCATGTTGAACACGTGACCTACAGGAGAAATCATTATTGACATTATTGATCAATCATTATTGAGAAATCAAAATCACTACACAATTGAATACACTTACATATATATACTAGCTGTGTTTGAATCACGATAAAACATGACCGCTTCACCCAACGGTTCTATGTATCACTACACAACACCCCTAGCGACCACTCTTAGCCACGTAAACATATGTTTGTTGTCATTGATATTGTTCATTGAAGCTTATAGAGAGATTGAGTGAGCGAGTGTACCTGTATTTACAGTAGATATAGCATTTTCCTTCAGGTCAGTCCTATATTCATAATAAAGCATCCTTTTGGATGTCCGCTGCGATATCTTGTCCTTTTAACAGTTAAGGGGTTTTCCGTGCCCTAGTCATTTGTCAGTTGTGTCTTGCTTCTCCGTGTTCACAAGTTTCATTCTTTTCAATATAAAAGTCTTCTTCTACTGACTGACTCACTCATTTAGACAGTCTTTGCCGCCATCTAAAGGCGAAATAATGTAACTTATGTTACTGTTCACGGTCAGGGACTATTTTTTCCAGCGGAAGGAAGGCTTTTAGTGGTTTTACTTCATGAAATTTGGGCTTTAATATTTGTATTGTGTGGTAACCGTTTTATAAAAGCAATAAGGTACTCGAGGCTAGTGCTGTATCTTGAATACACGATACTCTGCTTCACGTCGAGCCTAACAACGCCCTTCAGCCATGACTTATTCACAATACAGCACTAGCCTCGAGTACATTATTGCTTGCATGTAGAAACATGGGGATGTACCTACCAAGCTCATGTGCTACGGTAAAGGATGCCTGCAGGCCGTCATCTTCAACAATGGAGCAACTCCGATCCGGATCGCACACGGTTCCCACATCCGCCATCCCCAGAGTGTCACAAGAATGAGCTCCACAAAGATCCTGCACAATTCACAAATATGAGCCATGGCACATAATATACTCAGATGAAACCAGGTGTGGTATATTAAGTGAGATTTACCTGTCTGGTGAACAGCACTGCAGTGTCGTAGTGCTCCGGGTCCCGGTCACTTGATGGGTTGTGCTGCTTTTGCCACTGGCAGAAGTTCCTAAGGGTCAGCGCCGCATTGGTGGACACCTGGGGGCCGTGCTCTTCATCATACACAACCAGCAGCTTCACAACTGCCAGAGTGATTGAGTTATGAATGGTAGGGTGTCGATACAGACGGGACGCCACCGCCATGATGGTCAGCAGATAGGGTTTGAGCCCAGCTCCATGAAACTCTGCCATTGACTGGTCTGCCACAATCATGATCTCCAAATAACGAGGAGTGGACACAAAGCGACGGGATCTGTGGTGTGCTGGAGGATAAGGAAGACATATTCATATTAAATCATATTCAGTCTTAGGGCACTCTTTTTTAAAAACCTCATGAAATTACTTTTCCCATGTTGATGATCAAAAGATCTTTATTTGAACTTGATTTACATCGTACAATCGTTGCACAGCCCTAGTTTGATCACAATTTCCTGCTTCCTATTGCTAGTTGGTGTCAGGTGATATTAAGGGGAGGGACATTCTCATTCCAGAGTGCACTTTATTGGACATACATTTATATATGCCTGTGAGTGCAAGATGATGAAATCAATAATTTTGGTCTGTTTAACTGAAATTGAAAGATGCGTTTAGACGCCAAATGTACTTTTATGAGAACACTCTTAACAATAAAGATTCCAATATATATATATATATATATATATATATATATATATATATATTTTTTTTTTTTTTTTTTTTTTTTTTTTTTTTTTTGCAGTGATGCCATTGAAGAACCATTTTTGGCTCCTCAAAGTACCTTCTTTCTTTGTATAAAGAACACTTTAATAATCTAAAGGACTGTTTTTCACTGGAAATGTTCCATTACTGTTAAATGTTTCCTTAATGGAAACATCAATGCCAAAAAAGAGCGCCAGAACGCTAATAAACATAAATGCAATTTTATTGCAAAAGATTAAGTGAGATGTGATAAGAGAGAGAGAGAGAGAGAGAGAGAGAGAGAGAGAGAGAGAGAGAGAGAGAGAGAGAGAGAGAGAGAGAGAGAGAACTGTGTCCTTAAAAAGATGGAAAGCTATTGGGAGTTAATGCTTGCTTGCTTCTTTATTTGACTAAGCTTCTGCTCCGCCCTGCTAATAACCTCTCCAAAACTTGCGCACTTTCACGACAAACGTTGGCGGAAATACAAGTCCTCCGGTGCGGATCTGCGCAACATGCGGTACCAGGAGGAGAACTTCCACGTCTCTCCAACCCAAGCCCATTCTCTCCCCAGTCCCACCTCCCCCAACCCACGTCCCCTTCCCTCCTCCTGCGTATGTGGAGAGATTTCTGCCCTCTCCAAGTTAACCCTCGCCTCGCTTTTTTTGAAGAAGGCTCTTCTGAAGAGCACTTTAGAAAAACGCGGATTCTTTAAGACTTGCATCTGTGCAAACAGCAATCGACTTTTACGCGATTTGGCGCGTAAAAGGTTAAGACAGACGCAGGACTTTTAAACCTGCTTAATTCGCTCCTCATGCGCCAGCGCGCGCCGAATGACGCGGAGTCACCGAGTTTATTCGGGTTACCGGAGGCGTGCATGAAATATTACCGGAAAATCATCTCAGTCTCTCAATAATAGCCTCATAAACGTCTATAGTATAGATACAAGATAGATAAAAAATGAAGTTTTATTCTGCAATATTTACCTTTAGACTCAGATGGCTCTGTATCGGATTTGGTTGCAAATGGTTTCTCGGAGACCCGTTCCTCCTCCTCGTTCACCCCACACTTAGACCCGTTCTCCTCAGCCAACAGCCCCCGTTTTCTCCTGCGGATGACATGGATGTCTCCATCTGAAGCCTGTCCGGTGGTGTTTGCGGGTTCAATGAAGTATTCTTCGCCCCCGACATAGAAACCGCCTCTCAGTCCATTGCACAGATTGATCGCCGCAGCGGAAAGTTCTTCTCCGTTCACGGACCCCGAGAAGAAGCACCGCGCCTGTCCCGCGCTGTCAAACTCCTCGGACTCCGGTTTCCCCACCATCTGGAACACAAACCCAGGCGCTAAAAAGGTCTGATCCGGTTCCAGCACCAACTCCATCTGATTTCCAAAGACGTCCAAGCGATAGATGCGTTTCTCGGATTCCTTTTCCCGTGCTTCTGCTGAATGGGTCGGTTCGGTGCCGTGCGAGTCGAGCCGAACCGGCACCACCGTGCTCTCCTCCCACGCGCTCTGCGCCGCGTTTACGCACAGGGCTGCAACCAAACCCATAACGACGCGCAAAAAAGACATTATATTCCTGTTGGGTGAAAGACAAATAAAATGATGCACCCGATGGAAATCCTTACAAAGTTTTAGTTCTTTTGAGAATTTGACTCCCGAATCACCAGAAAACTGCAATAGGTACCAATCCAGAGCTTCAAATGGAAATAAATAAAATAATCGCAGTCTCTAGCAGCAGTTGAAAACAAGACGAGTCTTAAAAACCATCAAAAGTGGAGAGTTTCCCTTACTGTCTCCTGGAGTTTCAGCTCTTTCTCTCCTTCTGTCTGAGAAGTGAGAAGCGTCTCTCTATATATGCTCCCGTGCAGGACCACCCCTTTCCTGAAGCCCCTTTGATCCACACTGAACCCGAAGCTAGTGCGTAACAGAGTGCTGGAGCTCAGCCACAATCATCAATCATCACAGGACAACACTTCAGTTCTGACCCTTTTATTACTCATTCGAAATCTTTATCTGTCTATCTGCATTTACACGACTTTTAGAGTCCATTCATATTCTGAGAGAATGAAGTGCACTAATATGACAGTTCTGTCTCTAGGAGTGAAGACAAAATATATATATATGTTCTAAGTACATATTCATGAAAGTACTGAATGTTTTCTGAACGTTCTAAACTTCCAGGTTTTTAAATGTTTAAATTCGAACGTTACATTCTAAAGTATCACTCGGCATACAGTTACTTTTGAGTGTTCTCTGAACGTTCTAAAACAAATAGTAACTTTCTAAATCTTAGTTGTAACATTTCAATGTAACATTTGAAACGTCCAACAAGAGAAAAACGTTCCATGAAAACAATTATTAAAGACCAGATAACTTTGAACGAACGTTTCTGGAAGAACGTTTGTTCATAACTTTGAGAGAACTCCTGACAGAAGCCGGGCCGCGGTGCTGTTAAGGTGGACCGGCTCCTCTCCTCCAGAAACGCTTCTTGTGTCGGACAGGAACTCCATTCAAAATTAATTATGTGCGGATTATGGCTCCCGCCTCACAGTGTCGGAGGAAATAGTTTGTGTCTTGTGTTTAATGGGCCAAATTTAATTTAAGCGGTCGGTGACCTTCTGAAAGAAAGTAGCTTACATGCCGTCCGAGAACAAACCCAAAGTGTTCTGAATGAAAGAACCACAATGAATATCAAATGTGGACTTACTGAAAATGAAGATTCACCGGCATTATAGAATAAAACTTTACATGTCATTGTTCTGAAGCATATGCTTCAGACATTATGCTTACATTAAACATTTATGCAGAGTATCTGACTTTGAGTGACATATAGGCAACAATACGTTCATTTATGCGTGCATATGCAACTTATTATGAACTAATAAATAGTTTTCAGTCAATCCTCAAGTCCAGAGAGTTGAAAGTCCACCTTAAATGCTTTTAGTGTCATTTGGAAGTTCAGTGTAACTCCAGCAGAGAGCAGCAGAACACAACAGTTCATTCGCTCTTGTTGCAACCGAGAGATTCATAATATGGAAATAGTTTTTTTTAATATACATTTTTTTAAAGAGTAGGCCTATAGGTAGGTCTCTAAATTAATATCAGATAATAAAATTGCATCTACGATAATTGTATGATAATAGGATAACATTACACACTGTATTAGGTTAAACACCCACTTTTACAATATATATTTTTTATTATTAATTTGGAAAGAACTATAATTAAAACACGATATAAGAATGTAAATGGTGCGGTTTTCTGTTAATGTTAATGTTTAGTTTTCTGTGTTTAATGTATTTACAGTAATGTTAAGTTCAGCAGACAGCAGGTGGCGCTCCAGCATCATTTATGATCAGCAGCAAAAACTAGTGTAGAATTATAGTGTTATTAAGTGTTGTTTTTTTTTTTTTTTTTGATTGAACAATATGTCATGTACAAACAACATGGCAACCAAAATACATAATTACACTTTTATTACTTTTAAAGTCATGTTCTTCTATTGTAGTGCAAGTGTTTCAGCGCTACAAAGGCAGTGACGTCACTGCTTTATAGAGTTCACGCTTTATGCACAATTATGCGGATTTTAAAATAAATGCTGTTGTTACTAACCTTCTTGGCGACGTGTGTGTGTGTGTGTGTGTGTGTACACGGCGAGATTAAACACTCTGTAATAAATAGGCTACTCAGGAGTGACACCCTATTTAACTACAGTGTGTGAACGTGGTCTAACTGAAGTGGATGTGATGTCAGAAGAAATGTTATTGATCCTTTATAGATCAGGAGACTCTTCTCTGTGGGTTTCATGACACGTTTGAAGGTGTTTCTCCAGAAATTCATTAGGAGAAATAGAAACAGCGAAATGAGTCAATCTTCATCCAGATTTAAGAGCAGCTCAGATCATTTGAGATCTGAGAGTTGATATTGATATTTTATTGCAGACTTCAGTACAGTTTGTTCTGAAAACAGCGATTAAGCAGTTTCATCCAGTAGTGGTGACCAGTAAAACAACTCTAAAAGAGAGTAACAAGTCTGTAACAATGTTTGTGGAGTAATTCGCCATCAGTGTATTATTTATTATCAAGTATTATCAAGTATGCAGATGATTCTGCCTTAGTGAGCCTTTACTGGATTTCTTGACTGGAGTGAGAAATCAAATCTCCTCTTAAAGGCCTCCAGAACTAAGGAGATAGTTATTGATTGAGAGTGAGAGAGCAGAATATAACACATCCTACACTCATTAATGGGGAACAAATTCAATTAGTAACAAATTATAAGTACCTCTGCATAGTTTTGGATCATAAACTCAAATTAGACTGATTATGTAAGTAAGAATACACAACAGAGGTCGTATTTCTTAAAGAAACGACTGTCTTTTAATGTCCATAACTGAACATATGATGTTTTATGGAGCTTTTATTTAAAACGTTTCTGTTTGAGTTGCTCATATGATAATGCGTCAGAGGCTCAGAAGAAATCACTAAGAGAAGTAGTAGCAATGACAGGCAAACGTTTGGGAATTAAGTTAACAAGTGTAGAGAGTATAAAGAGAGAGTGCAGAATAAAGCTAACATCCCTTATCTTATGCTTTTGAATTCTCGATGCATGAAAAACAGGTCCAAACTATCTTTCATCCCCAAAGAAATTTGATTTTTTAATTCTTCGTCTAGTATTGATTAATGGTCAGCTGATTTGGTTATCCTAAATTAGATTTATTTGCTTTAAATTATTGTTTGCATATGCCTCTGATCATATGTTGTTTTTGTGCTAATTGAGCTGTAATATCTGATTTAAACCTGTTTTTTTTTTTTTGTGGTGTTTAATATATTATTTGGTGTCATATAATGTTCACACTGTTTAAATTTCACATAAATAGCCAATAATGCATTTTAGTACAGAGATGTGTATGCAGATATTGTCAAAGTAAGTGTCGATAAATACCAGGTTACCATGTGACAACTTACCCCATAGGGCCAGCGTGTGTTAAATTAACTTATGAAAATATAAATTTCTTTCCTGGGAAATAACAGAGATGCTCAATAGCAGAAATTACACCTATAAACCCGGTCCAAAAAATATTGACTGGAGTGAAAAGTGTGACAACTTGCCCCGTCCTCTTGATCTTGATCAAATCGGAATTAAAATCAGTTCTTGCAGTCTTCCAGTTTAAAGTTGCTCTCAAAGCAAGACTGCTCATTTAAGATTTAAGATGAAAAAGATGATGAAATACTTACTGAAGCGTTGTGTTTAGTGTTACGTTTAATAAAGGGTTAGAAATATCACCCTCCGCTCTCGTTTACTACTTTAACGACCTGAGATGGATGTTTATTGGTTTCATTTAAGAAGTTAGAGATGTTAAAGGGATGGCTATGTCATCATTTAATCACTCGCAAAAGAGTAATGTTGGTAACCAAACAGTTTCTGGTCCCCATTGAAAAAATAAATAAAAAAAATACAATGGAAGTCAATGGGGTCCTGTCACGGGACGGGAAAATGGTGAAGCGAGGATTCAAGTGCAGGAAGTAGGGTTTTAATAGACAATCAAAATAAAACAAAACTACAAACAGAACCTCCCTGTGAGGGGGGGGGGAAACAAGACAGGTCTCAGGTAAAACATGAACACGAGGGAACATATATACAACGAACCAGCACAGGACTGCAAACACAGGGAGACTAAATAGGGAACAAACAAAAGAAGGTAACGAACAAAGCAGGTGGGAAAGATAAACCAATAATGAGATAACGAGATGGGAGGGGCTAGACAATTGACATGAGAGCACATGGCACAAGGAAAACAAGACAAGCCATGTGCTCACAACAACCCAGACAAGACACATGACAAACCCGACACTGTGACATAACCCCCCCTCTACGGAGCGGCTACCAGACGCTACAAGACCACAACACAAAACAAGAGTCCAGGGTGTGAGGTAGAACAGTAGGGCATCAGGGGAAGGAATGTGGCCAGGTCCATGGAAGGGAAACGGGGACAGGGAGTGACAGTCCTTCAGGCAGCCAGGGCGGAGATGACCATTCATCGGGCGGCCAGGGCGGAACAGACTTTCCCTCGGGCGGCCAGGGAGGAGCAGACGGTCCCTCGGGCGGCCAGGGCGGAGCAGACGGTCCCTCGGGCGGCCACGGCGGAGACGGCCCCTCGGGCGGCCACGGCGGAGACGGCCCCTCGGGCGGCCACGGCGGAGACGGCCCCTCGGGCGGCCACGGCGGAGACGGCCCCTCGGGCGGCCACGGCGGAGACGGCCCCTCGGGCGGCCACGGCGGAGACGGCCCCTCGGGCGGCCACGGCGGAGACGGCCCCTCGGGCGGCCACGGCGGAGACGGCCCCTCGGGCGGCCACGGCGGAGACGGCCCCTCGGGCGGCCACGGCGGAGATGGCACCACCGGCTCGGGAACTGGAACAGACACCACCGGCTCGGGAACTGGAACAGACACCACCGGCTCGGGAACTGGAACAGACACCACCGGCTCGGGAACTGGAACAGACACCACCGGCTCGGGAACTGGAACAGACACCACCGGCTCGGGAACTGGAACAGACACCACCGGCTCGGGAACTGGAACAGACACCACCGGCTCGGGAACAGACACCACCGGCTCAGGAACAGACACCACCGGCTCAGGAACAGACACCACCGGCTCAGGAACAGACACCACCGGCTCAGGAACAGACACCACCGGCTCAGGCTCAGGAACAGACACCACCGGCTCAGGCTCAGGAACAGACACCACCGGCTCAGGCTCAGGAACAGACACCACCGGCTCAGGCTCAGGAACAGACACCACCGGCTCAGGCTCAGGAACAGACACCACCGGCTCAGGCTCAGGAACAGACACCACCGGCTCAGGAACAGACACCACCGGCTCAGGAACAGACACCACCGGCTCAGGCTCAGGAACAGACACCACCGGCTCAGGCTCAGGAACAGACACCACCGGCTCAGGCTCAGGAACAGACACCACCGGCTCAGGCTCAGGAACAGACACCACCGGCTCAGGCTCAGGAACAGACACCACCGGCTCAGGCTCAGGAACAGACACAGGCTCGACTGCGGCCATCTTGTCAGGGGACCCAGGCTCGGCAGGCGTGACGTGAACAGGCTCGGCGGCAGCCATCTTGTCCGAAGACACAGGCTCGGCAGGCGTGACGTGAACAGGCTCGGCGGCGGCCATCTGGTCCGAAGACACAGGCTCGGCAGGCGTGACGTGAACAGGTTCGGGCGGCGGCCATCTTGTCCGAAGACACAGGCTCGGCAGGCGTGACGTGAACAGGCTCGGCGGAGGCCATCTTGTCCGAAGACACAGACCCGGCAGACGTGACGTGAACAGTCTCTGTGGCGGCCATCTTGTCCGAAGACACAGGCTCGGCAGACGTGACGTGAACAGTCTCTGGCTGGGCAGATGTGACGGATCGCTGGGGTGGTGCAGGCAGTGCGAGCAGCTCGGGTGAGGCCAGTAGAGCATGACACCTGGGCGGCGCGGGCAGAGCAAGACACCTGGGCGGTGCGGGCAGAGCAAGACACCTGGGCGGTGCGGGCAGAGCAAGACACCTGGGCGGTGCGGGCAGAGCAAGACACCTGGGCGGCGCGGGCAGAGCAAGACACCTGGGCGGCGCGGGCAGAGCAAGACACCTGGGCGGCGCGGGCAGAGCAAGACACCTGGGCGGTGCGGGCAGAGCAAGACACCTGGGCGGCGCGGGCAGAGCAAGACACCTGGGCGGTGCGGGCAGAGCAAGACACCTGGGCGGTGCGGGCAGAGCAAGACACCTGGGCGGTGCGGGCAGAGCAAGACACCTGGGCGGTGCGGGCAGAGCAAGACACCTGGGCGGCGCGGGCAGAGCAAGACACCTGGGCGGTGCGGGCAGAGCAAGACACCTGGGCGGTGCGGGCAGAGCAAGACACCTGGGCGGCGCGGGCAGAGCACCTGGGCGGCGCGGGCAGAGCAAGACACCTGGGCGGTGCGGGCAGAGCAAGACACCTGGGCGGCGCAGGCAGAGCAAGACGCCTGGGCGGTGCGTCAGGGACGGCAGTCACCTCCGGGATGGTCTCCGTGTTTGGAGCCACCGGACTCGGGACCACCGGACTCGGGACCACCAAAACAGTTACGGAGGGAGCCTTTCTCCTCCTCCTGTGTTTTGGGACCACCGGAACTGGGACCACCGGACTCGGGACAACCAGACTCGGGACCACCAGACTCGGGACCACCGGAACTGGAACCACCTTACTCGGGACCACCGGAACTGGGACCACCGGAACTGGGACGGGGATGGCCTCCGGGACAACAGCAGGCTGCCTAACAGGAGGACTCTCTCGTTGGACCAGATAGGCGATGAATCTCCAGAACGTCAAATGCTCCAGCCCTGCCATTGTCCAAACATCTACAGGCTCCTCAAGGGCGTAATTAAACAGGTCCTTAAGGGCCATTTCACCCAGCCCCAGCCCATCTGCAGCGGAGCAAAATTCTAGGGCAAAGTCCTTCACATTTTTCCCTTCTTGACGAAGAGAACTTAAGGCGGTGAACTTCACAATGCGTTCATAACGCGGGCAGAAAATAGGAGAGGCTGGTGGCTGGCGTGAATCCTTCCGCTGAATCCTCATATTGGCTGGTTCGTTCTGTCACGGGACGGGAAAATGGTGAAGCGAGGATTCAAGTGCAGGAAGTAGGGTTTTAATAGACAATCAAAATAAAACAAAACTACAAACAAAACCTCCCTGTGAGGGGGGGGGAAAACAAGACAGGTCTCAGGTAAAACATGAACACGAGGGAACATATATACAACGAACCAGCACAGGACTGCAAACACAGGGAGACTAAATAGGGAACAAACAAAAGAAGGTAACGAACAAAGCAGGTGGGAAAGATAAACCAATAATGAGATAACGAGATGGGAGGGGCTAGACAATTGACATGAGAGCACATGGCACAAGGAAAACAAGACAAGCCATGTGCTCACAACAACCCAGACAAGACACATGACAAACCCGACACTGTGACAGGTCCAAAATATGTTCTTAAAAAGAAACTCATTTGGCAACAGTTTGAGAGTGAGTAAATAATGAGCTTTTCCAGTGAAACAACATTGGCAACAAATGAATCAATGAAATGCAAACTTTTAAATATAGCGCTTTGTTTTATATATACATATATTCATGAAGATGGCTAAAAAAACACAATTTTCTTCAAGAGGAACTATTCTGCTCACTCATATTCCTAGTTAAATAGTATTTATGAGACAAAATGACCATAACAATAAATAAATTCATCATGTGTTTTCTTTTTTTTTTTCACATACCAGTTGTACAAACAATAAATTATAAAATCAGTGCTGTGTGTATTTTCAGTGAAACGGCCATTTCCCATTGAGACGGTAGAACAGTACGGCATATACATGGAGAAAAGAGATGAAATCTTGGAAACACATTGAATCACATGAGTTCATTCAGTTGAAATGAATCACCTTAATCGACTTCAGCAGGTTTAAAGTCAACGTGACGCGCGTTTGCACTTCTGTAATGCATTTCCAGGGACATTCACTGAGAAAAAGCAATAATCTGAAAGATTATTATAACAATTTAGAATAAAGTCCCTGATGAATCGTTCAAAATAAGAGTGGGAACATGAGTTGAAGTAAACAGAGTCAATGCTGAATTCATGTTGACTTTCTGCTGGTCATAATAACACACACATATATAAATCATACGTGTGATACTGAATGATTTGCATTAATTTGCATGAGAATTTGCATATGTAAATAACACTGAACTATGAAGCATGAAAACGTTAATTCAGCTTCAGTGTTTCAAGGCTGAATTGAGGCGTAAAAGGATTTAAAGCAATGTTCTGCTCTCATGCTGTCCAGCAACTTCAGTTTCAAAGACTGTGTTCACGGTAACACACTCACAATGGAGGTCTATGGGTTTGCATCAGAATACACATTAAAATACAAACTTCAACATAAAGCATGTTAAACATTTCTCCTGGTCTGTGCAAAGTTATATAATTCAACTCCTGATATATCAGTTCATCAACCAAGAATGGAAGCATTAGGGGCCATTCACACACAAAAAAAGGGTTTTACATTTAAAAACACAAGAAGAAACACACATTTACATGGAAAACAATGGAAGAAAAGCAGGTTCAAATAACACATTTCTCTACATAGCAATCAGTCTACAGGCTTTAACCCTGTGTAATGTCCTGTCCCATAGACGTCCATTCAAAGTGTTTTACTTTTGTTGTAGACTATGAAACCATGTGATAATCATGTGGTAACACTTTACAATAAGGTTATATTTAGTTAACAGCATTAGCAATGAATAATAAAGCAGTGTTTCCATCTCATGTGTTCAAGAGAACAAAATCAACTCTTCCTGGTGCAGAATATCAGTAATAAAACTGTGAGTTTCTGCAATCTTTCTCTTTCTCCCTCCATCATAAACGAGTGTGTCTCGAGCGTCAGACGAAACACAGTAAACGCTGTCATGTTCTCTGGCGTTCGGATGCTGGTGTTCGGGAACACACTCGTGTGAGACGCTTCTGGAGGGAATTACACCAAATCATTCTGATCACACACTTCGACTTTCAGAAACACCAAACCAACATTAGAGACGCTGCAACGCCATTGGTCCACTGGTTACTCCAGTTGTCCAATCACAGCTGACGCTGAGGCAAAGTCACATAAGTGCATTTTTAGAATTTATGTACATCTTGCCGTTTCTATTCAGCATTTAATTTTTTTCGCGTATCCCACAATGTGTGTATGGAAACAAAGCTAGTGTTAATTTCAACCTTTACTAATGCATTTTTTTAATTAAAAAAACATATTTTCCTATCTCGCTTAATTCGATGACTCACGATGACTCGCTTAATTTGGTCCTAATTTGTAAGTCGCTTTGGACAAAAGCGACTGCTAAATGACTAAATGTAAATGTAATGTATTTGTTAATGCACTGTGAACTAACATGAACAACGCATGATTGTATTTTTTGACAAAGATCATTAAATGCTGTAAAAGATGCATTGATAGTTAGTTAATGTTATGCGGCCTTATTGTAAAGTGTTACAAACTTATTCTAAACCCAGAACATTCCTCTGAACAACACAGACGTGTAAACAGCGTTATTGCGAGTATCGAGGGCACACAGTGTCACACACACCTCGCGCCCTGAACTGAGAAAATTACGCACACACATGTAAATCACAGAGTCATGTTTCCTTTTTCCATTGCAAGGAAGGGAAGCTCAGTTCATTGGGGGAGTTTAAGACTCAAACGCAGCACAAACATCAGCTCAGACCCTGGGAATCAGCTCAATCTCAGTCTTCATCAAAAACCCTCTGAGATTGAGCGTTCCGTTCCTGACCCGGGGTTTTCTCGACCCTTAAAGCGACGTTCACACTGACAGTGATTCGCAAAACTACTTTACACAGTCGTTTTCAGTGAGAGTTGAGTCAACCAATCTCAACTCAGTCCAGCTTCATGTAAATGAGCTGTGATGTCATGCGGTGACAGCCAATGGGAGCGCAGGCTGACACAGTCGAGCAGGGCTGCACGATAATATGATTGCTCAAAAATCATAACTGAGACTTGAATCATGACTGTTCTCAATTGCAAAATTTCATCAGAATACGCAGCTTTGGATAAATGCGTATTATTGCACGTTCATGCAAGCACAAAATAATCATACGCAGGGTTTTGTTACGTTACGAACCTTAAAAAAGCTTCTCTCAAAAGCCAAAACAGTGAAATTCCTAATATAAATTTTAATAATTCAAAATTATGTGAAGGTTATTTTATTAAAACAACAACAAAAAGATGTTGTATTGTCGCACAGAGGTTGTGCATTTATTCAGCAACCACACGATTCATGTTTGGATTTATAACATCGTAGACAATTATGCTTAATTAATCAAAAGTAGCAGAAATCATGATTAATCGTGCAGCCCTGTGGTCGATTTCAAAATGACGGTTACACTTTTTCGTAAAAATGTTTCTTTTAGTGTCCTTGTTACACATGTTACCTGTAATTACTGTAGTAATAACTATAAATTGTGCATAATTACATGCAATAACCCCAAACCAGACCCTAACCCTATAGCAAGTACACACCCAACATATTGACCCAATATGTGTAACAAATAACCCAACGTTTTTTACTGTGCACACTGTAACACGGACACCTTAAAATAAAGTGTAACCCAGTGTTTTAAGGTGACGTTGTTACAGCACACAAATAAGTACTGAGTAATATAACTTACTATAGGGTTAAGGTTAAGGTTTGGTTTAGTGTTAGTTGCTTATAATTATGCATAATTTACAGTTATTAATATAGTAATTACATGTAACTAAGTCACCTTAACATAAAGTGCTACCAGAATCAATATCAACATCAAACGGTAACACTTTACAATAAGCTTCCATTTGTTAACATTAGTGAACTACATTAGTTAACATAAATTAAAAATACTTCCTAAGCTTAATGTTATTCATAAAATCAAAAGTTGCGTCTGAACTAACATGAGCTTACAATTAACAGTTGTATTTTTATTGAAAAAAACAAACAATAAAAAAGGTGGGTTACACTTTATTTAAGGTGTCATTGTTACAGTGTAATTATATATTTAAGTACTGAGTAATATTAATTAACTACATGTTCTTACTATAGGGTTAGGATTTGGTTGAGGGTGAGTTGCATGTAATTATGCATAATTTACTGTTATTACTATGGTAAGTACATGTAACATGTAACAAGGACACTATAAATACTGTTACAAATGTAGGCTACACTTTATTTTAAGCTGTCCTTATTACAGTGTAATTATGTAAATTATGCATAATTACATGCAACTAACCCTCAACCAAACCCTAATCCTATAGGAAGTACATGAAGTTAATTAATATTACTCAGTACTTAAATCTATAATAACATTGTAACAATGACAAAGTGTAACCATAAAGTGTCACCCAAATGTATTGCTCATTGTTAGATAATGCATTAGCTAAAGTTAACTAATGGACCTTATTGTAAAGTGTTACCCATCGAACACTACAGCGACTGCCAGTGTGAACTCGAGGGGCGTGTCATATGGATCAGGGGCGTGGCTTTGTCAAGGGGGCGTGGCCACATGTTGCCACATTCGAGGCTAGAGCCAAAGCTCCTAGTCCGAGTCACAAAATTGCGAACACTAGCAGAATCCACAGTGATTGTGTTTCGAGCACGAGTTATACGAACGCCACTGCATGTCCGTGAGCGCTCAGTGAAGTGTTTAATCCTCAGCACTTCTTAATCAGGCAGTGTTTGAAGGCCGACGGCCGTGTGCTGAGCGGGCAGTTCTTCACAAGCTTCCCGTGAGGGTCTTTACACTGAACCGTGCGACTTTGCCAACCCGTATTGCAAGTTCTGGAGCAAGTCATCCACGGCCCCGTGACCCACCGCGGCCCCGTCGGACTCTCAGTCGGGAACTCGGTCGTAAACGTCATCAAATCCGACGACGACAAAGCGGCAGCGGTGGGCGAAGCCACGTTGGAAATCCGAGGCGGAATCGGCGTTTTCCGAGGCATGAAGAAGCTATAGCGGATGTCTAGTGGTTTCTTAGCATCCGTGGCCAGAATCTGCACCAGGAGGCTCTCCTGAAGGGCCCCGGGGCCCATGCTGTGAAGGGCCTCGTCCCGCTGACTCCAGCCGGTGTAGTTGAGGACCGAGCCGTTGAGGGGGACGATGGTCTCGGACGTGGAGATCATGAACTTCCCGTTCAGGAGGTATTCTCCACCGGGACGCCGGAGCGAGAGGTACGCCGTGTAGCGCGACTGGCCCTTCGCCTTGAACTGGCGGACCTTGAGGTGTGTCGAACCCTCGGGGACCTTCACCACATCTGTGTAGCCCTTACTGGAGGACAGAGAGGACGAGAAAATCAGGCGTTTGTTTTACAGTACACACATCTAAACATTCTTAACCCTCATCCTTCCCTAAAAACTGAGTGTTCATTGGAGGGTCCAAGACCAGAGGACTTTTGAACCACGAATACACACAAAAAAGGTAATGGATTCGAGGAGTTTTGTGGTTGAAATTTTAAAAAGTTACTAATGCTTCCCTTGCAGGTCAATTTGATTTCCTTAGGAATGAATGGAATGCGAGGAATGCTTCAGTTCACATAGAAAAACCTTAATAATAGTCAAAATTCTAACAAAAAATGCTAAAACTTTACCAAAAATTATTTTCAAATGTCTACATGTGTATCTGAATGCAAACTGAAGTGAACTGACTTTAGGACCCAGCGGAACAGCTCATTTGCTCATATAGAGATATAAGCCCATCTAGAGTCATCAAATATCATGATATATTATTTTTAGAGAGGACGAATGAATCATGTGTTTTGTTTTACAGTGCAAATATCTGAACATTCTTAAAGCAAGATACATTTACTGGAGAAGCAAAATGACTCGTTCTAGATAAAAGTGATCAAATTGAAGTGAGTTTAAAACATATCTACCATTGAACTAGTTTCTCTCTGAATTAAGTCTATTTTTCTGACCACATTAATAGAAATTAAGCACAAGCTCACTTATTAGTTTTACTGGAGGACAGAGCGGACAACAAATCATGTGTTTTGTTTTACAGTGCAAATATCCGAACATTCTTAAATCATGATACATTTACTGGAGAAGCAAAATTACTTCCCGATAAAACTGATGAAAATTAAGTGAAATATCTGCCATTGAACTAGTCTTTGGTTGAAGTCCAAAGTAGTCGATTGCCGAGTTCACACGCATAGGTTTATCACGCGCGTGAACTCGGCAATCGACTACTTTGGACTTCAACCGAAAAACAGGATGTAAACACAGGTATTTGCGCTGGCTTAAATAACATCATTTTTATTCATATCTTTCACATCTACTGCAGTCAGATTCACTCGTGTTCACTCTGAAGGAATCACTCACATTAGCTGGGCACTTGTAATGACACATCAAGGATGTTAAGAGGCTAAAAGCAGGTTTAGTACTTGCCCCATTGAAGTCAACAGGGTGCAAATTTTAAAAATAGAATAACTCGGTGTAGGCAACACCGATTTTTGTCGTTGTTCTCTGTATTGACAGCACTCCAAATGTACAAAAAAACTAGCTCAATGTTAAAATTGACCGGAGTTCTCCTTTAAGTCTGTTTTTCTGACCACATAAATAGAAATTAAGCACACTTATTTTTGATAATTCTTTCTGAAAAGTAAAGTGCTGTCAAATCGATTAATCGGGATTAATCACATCTAACATAAAACGTTGTGTTTATGTAATATATGTTTATATATATATATACACACACACAGACACGCACACACACACACACACACACACATAATTTAGATATAAATATAATAATACATATACACACATATTATATAAACACAAACATGTTTGTTAGGTGCGATTAATCACGATTAATTCAATTCTTTATAATTATTTGTATAGCACTTTCACAATACACATCGTTTCAAAGCAGCTTTACAGAAAATGCATGAGTCCACATTACAATTTACAGTGATCTGTTATCAGAGAAAACTGTCTAAGTTATGTATTTCAGAAATTTACATATATACAAAATCACAGTTAGCTAAAAATGCAATAACTTAAACAATGTAATAATTTAAGGGAGAAACAATGAGCTCACTGAAGTAATGAATACATCTTTTTTAACCAATTTAATCAATTTGATTACACTTCTATTTGATTAATCAATTTGACAGCACTATAGCACGTCAGCATGTCTTTCACGTCGATAGCAATGTTCTCCCAGGGAAAAACAAAGGAACATTTCCTACTTCTGTAAATCACAATAAGCATGTCTCAAGAATCCGTCAGATTTCCAGATGTGAGAAACTAGATCTAGATGAGCATCGGTGTGTGTTTAGTGTATTATGCTCTTTGAGGGTGTTTTCACACCAGAGAGTCCGCACCAAAGTTCATGTTTTGATGCATTTGATACATTAGTTAAGTTTTGGTTTGGTTTCACATTGCAGTTATGCGAGCGCACTAAAGAACTTTACATACACACTTGCGTCGTGTCGTCATCATCTCTGTGGGCTGCATCTTGACATTGACTGGTTTGTAAACGGACGTGCGTCTGACGTCAGCGTGTTGTCAGTTCGGCGGGAAACTTTGACAAGAATGAATGAACAGACGCGTATCGTTGCCACTATACTGTTATTATTACGGCATTACTCCCTGCAGCTCCAGCTATACTCCAGGCGAGTTCACGTTGTGCTCGTTGTGCAAACAATTTATGGTCACCGGCAGGAAAAGAAGAGGAGACAGCGAGCAACCCTGCGGGAACATCCGGAACTTCCTGTAAATGTTCTGAAAGTCCGAACCATAAAGAAAATGCTTTCACACTAGAAACGAACCAAACCTTTGTTCAGTTTGATCTGGACCGAGACTACCTCTTTACGTCTGACCACATTTCGTCTGTTTGATCCGGATCGTGGTCCGGGGGAGGTTTCACACCTGTAATTTTGATTCGGATCAAACTGAAAATCCGGACCAAACACGGTAGGTGTGAAAGGGCCCTTAGATAGCGAAGTGAAGGTGTGTGTTTTCTGACCTCTTCTTGGTGAAATTTCCCGCCACTTTGATGCAGCCGTTCCCGTCGCCGCCACAAACACCACACTTGTCGAACTGAAGTTTGGAGCCGATGATCCCGTCGCAGCCGGTGCGAACACACTTCCCTCTCACACACACCGAGCTGCTGTACGGCCGGCACTCCGTCCCGTCAACCACCTGCAGAAGAACAACAACACTTGGTAACACTTTGGGCCCTATTTTAACGATCTAAGCTCATGGTCTAAAGTGCAGGGTGCAAGTTCACTTAGTGTGTGTCCGAATACACTTTTGCTAGTTTAACGATAGGAAAAATGGTCGGCGCTCCCGGCGCATGGTCTAAAAGGGTTGTCCCTATTCTCTTAATGAGTAACGGGTGTGTTTTGAGATTTACGTGCGTTAAACCAATCAGAGTCTCATCTCCCATTCCCTTTAAATGCCAGTTGTGCTCACGCCATGGCAGATTCACTATTTACATGAGGAATTTGATAGTGGAAAGACCGAACTATAGGCTCACATTACTAACGTGCTCTTCAAATAACAAATATATATATTGCGCCATTGACTTTAGACCAGGTTTCAGTTGGTCAATGGCGCAGTCTATTTTCTCAAAATAGCTACGCTCCAACAATGCGCCAGAACACACCTCGTTCTCAGACCAGCAGCCCATGGGCGCACAAATGGGCGCAAATGCATTTGCTATTTAAACAACGTGGCACATGATGTGAAAATGATAATTGCGTCGGGCTGAAACTAGCAAAACACACTTGCGTCGCGCTTGACGCTGCATTGCGCCGGGTGTAAGACTTTATTTTACAGTGTCTTTGTTACAGATCTTACATATAGTTACTGTAGTAATAACTATTAAGTATGCAAAATTACATGCAACTAACCCTAAACCAACCCATTTTCCTTACCCTAACCCTATAGTAAGTACAAGTTAATTAAGTTAATTAATATTACTCAGTACATAAATGTATAATTACACTGTAACAAGGACACCTTATGATAAAGTGCAACCCAAAAGTCACTGTGATGTCTGCTGTTCATCTGTGAAATCTCACATACTCAAGGTTTGATAAATATATCACTAACAAAAAGTGCCAAAAGTACTACGGTAGTACCATGTTTTTAGGACGTGATATTATGGTAACAGGGAACGTTCTCTCAAAGTTACAAACAAAAGTTCTTCCAGTAACGTTAATAGAACGTTCGTTCACAGTTATCTGAGCTTTAATACCGTTAGCACAAAAACATTATCCGATGTGTGTGTTCAGTAGTTATCCAATGTGTGTGTGTGTTCAGTAGTTATCCGATGTGTGTGTGTTCAGTAGTTATCCGATGTGTGTGTGTTCAGTAGTTATCTGATGTGTGTGTTCAATAGTTATCCGATGTGTGTGTGTTCAGTAGTTATCTGATGTGTGTGTTCAGTGGTTATCTGATGTGTGTGTTCAGTGGTTATCTGATGTGTGTGTTCAGTAGTTATCTGATGTGTGTGTTCAGTAGTTATCTGATGTGTGTGTTCAGTAGTTATCTGATGTGTTTGTTCAGTGGTTATCTGATGTGTGTGTTCAGTGGTTATCTGATGTGTGTTCAGTGGTTATCTGATGTGTGTGTTCAGTGGTTATCTGATGTGTGTTCAGTAGTTATCTGATGTGTGTGTTCAGTGGTTATCTGATGTGTGTGTTCAGTGGTTATCTGATGTGTGTGTTCAGTAGTTATCTGATGTGTGTGTTCAGTGGTTATCTGATGTGTGTTCAGTGGTTATCTGATGTGTGTGTTCAGTGGTTATCTGATGTGTGTTCAGTAGTTATCGTGGGTGTGTGTGTGTGTGTGTGTGTGTGTGTTCAGTGGTTATCTGATGTGTGTGTTCAGTGGTTATCTGATGTGTGTGTGTGTGTGTGTGTGTGTGTGTGTGTTCAGTGGTTATCTGATGTGTGTGTTCACTGGTTATATGATGTGTGTATGTGTTTAGTGGTTATCGTGGGTGTGTGTGTGTGTTCAGTGGTTATCGTGGGTGTGTGTGTGTGTTCAGTGGTTCTCTGAAGTGTGTGTGCTCACCCTCTGTGCGAACACCACGTAGTATCCCGTTCCTTTGGCCCGGCATGTGAGTTTGCACATGTCTTTGGGAAGAACGCCGGCAAACTTCGGCACCCATTCCACGAAGGTCTTCACTCCTTTCGGGTCCGTCTGAGGGCCGTTACGCACCTCACACTGCTCCTGTCGGAAGCTCTTACCTGACACACACACACACACACACCGTTTCAAACTCTCACTATCTAAAGCCTCACACTGAAACTGACACGCTCACACACACACACGGTTTTGCAGTGCATGACCCGACACTCACGTTAAAAGAACGTGAAACACTAAATGACGTATCTGGGAGACTCCACATGGGAAGCACAGTTTCATGTTGTGTCGAGCCTTCTTAGTATTTTAAAAATAGTGATTTTTGACGCTATCATAAAAGTGCCCCATTCACTCCCATTCACAAAGCAATTTTGACCGTAAACGAAAATACGGTCCATCTTAAGTGGCGTTTCCATTCTAATTATGCTTTTAAACGAAAGTTTGACTCGAGTAGATTAACAAAAAGACCCTAGATTGCATTCTGGCGAGAGTTACCCTTTAATTAATTTCATTTATTTACATTTTTTAAATGAACACATTTTTTTATAGTTTCTTATTAACAATTAAAACAGTATTATTAAATATATAATGATTATTATTTATTGAGTTCATCTTTATTTAAGTGCTATATATAATTTTAATGAGTTCAAATTAATTCAAGGTATACATAGGGTATACTCTAGATTTTTATAATAATTGTATTAAAAATATATATAAAAATCTATTTTTTAAATAGTTTAATAGTTTAATTGTTTTATACGTTTTATTTAAATATTATAAATATAAGTTTTTTGTTATCACTATACAAGTATACTTGTATAGTGATATATAGTGATGTATAGTGATATAAGTTCTGTACCAAGTCTCAATTAGTCTAGCACAGTTCACATAGAAATCAGAAAAACAAAACAAATAGAATAGAATAAAAAAGATAAGTGCTAGTATCAATTGGTCAGGTGAACATTAACATTAATTTAACATTATCTGTAATTTTAATGTGAACATGCATTATTTGTGTGTGTGTGGATCAAAGTGTGTGTAAAATCATGATAATTTTTTACAGTGTGGCAAGCACAGCTGCCGTTTTTTTTTTTTTTACCGTAAATTTACTGGAATTATTTTAACAGTGTGTGTGTGTGTGTATGCCAGTGTGTGTGTGTGAGGAGACTCACTGGCTGAAGGGCACGGCGTGACGCTACAGGACCTGTACACGGCTCTCTTCCCGGTGCAGTAGCGTCCGTTGTTTCGGGGAGGAGGATTGTTACAGAGACGATTCGCAAACTGGACTCCGCCGCCACAGGAACGGGAACACGAACCCCACGGCCCCCAGGAGCTCCAGCTGCCGTGGTTAGACGTCTGCCGAGAGAGAGAGTTCATGAGACATCAACGATGGGAGAAAATCAGACGTACACTGTAAGAGAATTATCGTATTTTAACGGTGAAAATGCTACCGTGAAAAACTGTTGATTGGTTAACAGAAGGTTTCCGTACTATATACGGTAAATAACTGTGATAGATCTAACTGTACATTTAATGTACTTTTACAGTAAAATACCGTTAAATTTATCTTTAACGTTTTTGGAAGTGAAAAAGAACAAGTCGTATAATTTACAGTGAAAATCCGTACATTGACATTCCCACAATTCCCTGCGTGACACTTCACATTTGATGTATTTTTCTTGAAATTACTGTTTTTTCATAGTTTTTCTTATTTTTTTCATGTACATTAGGGGTTTAAGTTACATTCAATGTAAATTACTGTTTAGTGCATTTTTGCCATGATGGTGTTTAGTGTTTGTGTGAATGACTATATATTATTATTAACTTTTTTGTGGAAAACCTGCTTATGATGAGCTTTGATTGATCATGTGACTCTCATCTCCACTGTGATTGGTGGATGTCAGTGTATTACAATGGTACAAAACAGATATTAGTACTTCAATAGGTCGGTAAATTAACATTATATCAGATAATGAAATATGTTGTTTTTTTTACTGTAAATTTAATTTAAGTTTGAAAAACCTCAAATGTTGCTACCATATTTTTTACGGTAGATTTCTGGCAACCCGAGGCCCGAGCTGCCAGTTTTTATCCGTAACTTTTATGGATTTTTTTTTTTTCTGCTAACAGGGAATGTTCTGAACAAACATACTTCCAGTAACATTAATATAATGTTTGTTCAATGTTATCTGGTCTTTAACCCTTAAACTTCGGGTCTTTAGCAACCCGGGATGTCATTCTCTACCCATTTTGTACAGTTAGACATCATGAGCCTTCTTAGTATTCCTCAAACCATTCATTAAACAATATAACGAGAAAAAAAAGAGCATTTTTCTAATTATTTTTGGTAAAAAAGTGTATAGGGTCACTAGAGGCGCAATGAATGTAATAGTGTGAGTCAACAATAACTGAATCTCTCAAGAATCAGTAAGAATGAGAATCAATTCTTCAAACAATTTATCAAACCAATGATGATGAAGTTTGACTCATAATAAAACAGAAGAACACACTAGAATCATCAGCAACACTTTACAGCAATTTACAGCAGAGCAATTACTCAAATATTAATGTAATTAATTACCACAGTAATGATGGTGGATCTGGTGAAGAAGCTGCCAGATCTAAATTATGATTTTGAAGACGTTGAAAACGACAGTTATGAGAATATGGAGATGCTAAATCTGAGGAAATGAGCGATGATGGGAAAAATATCTGCTCAAATTTAACCCTTAGCCTACAAGTTCCAAAATGTAACAGTAGAGTTTTATACTATTGCAGCGTTTAACGTTAGATAAAGATCCGGACGCTAAAGACCCGAACATGTAATGATTGGCGAAACATTCATGCATTTAAGGGTTAATAATGTTCTTAGCACCAAAACATTTATACATCATTCATGGAACATTCTGAGACATTTCAGTTGGACATTCGTTTCATGTTTTTTAAATGTTACTATTTGTTTCGGAATGTTCCCAGAACATTTAAAAGTAACGTTCTCATAATGACTGAGAATGACAAACTGGAATGTTTCCTTAACGTTCGCATAAGAAAGAAAAAAACATGCTTAAACCTGGATGATTCAAATGTTTGGAGAACATTCAGAAATAATGTTTTCATAACTCAATTAGCAAAACGTTTTAAAGCATATTTTTGTTAGCTGGGCTGTTCTTTAACATCTTGTGGAACATCTGAAGAATTCAGTGACATGAATGGGCAGAAATGGGACAGAAGCGAGTGTTTTTTGAGCACATCCATTCACCGACCTGCAATAAACAAGCCAAAAAAACACCGACATGAGCAAGAGACCTGAACACTGGACATTCAGCGAGAGGAAGGGTGTGTGAAACACAGAGCAGAACCGCGTTTCCAACAAACAAACACGCATGCATGAGGAGACGCGCTCACACAACGGGAGCATTCTTCATCCGGACCAAAACGAGTCCTCAAAACACTTAATGACCTCTGAGTCTCGGATAAAAATACCCGGGCCGGCCAGGAGAGAGGATGGGAAATTCCTGCCGGTTAAATGTGTTTGATACTAATCTAGTTAACTCAGAACAGCCTGACACACGTGTTAAGAGAGAGACGCGCGGGTCAGGAAGGGCGAACGACGGCCGTGTGAATCAAATTAATCTTTTTATTCAGCGAGGACGCATTAAATTGATCAAAAGTGACATTTATAATGTTACAAAAGATTCTATTTCAAATAAATGCTGTTCTTTTGAACTTTCCATTCATCAAAGAATCCTGAGAAAATATAATGCGTCACAGTTAATCTAGACAAGTTCATCTTGGCTTGAGAAAGTAGTTTTAAAAAGCTTGAAGTTTGAAGCAGTTTTATGATTGAAATAATGTCTAAATCTTGTAGTTTGGAGGCTTTTTAGGTTCAACTCTGAGCTCTGGTCATACAGAGTAATGTTTATTTACATGCACAAACTATTTCAAAACTATTAAACTACCCTTTTGATAGACTTCTCTGACAATTACCAACCTTTCACCATCATTAAAACAAATCTACAAGCTGTTTTTGTGTCAGATCAGTATCACTTTTTATGCATAATTAATAAGGAATGTGTCACTTTAGTGGCATTGGTTGTAATTTGTGCATTAAATGTGCAAAAGTTCTAAATTGGTGAAAAACAAGTCATTTTTAATTTCCCGGCATCACCTCTAAGCTCTGGTCTTACTGAGTAGTGTCTCTTTCCACACATTTAAATATGTCATTTTGGTGATCAAAGATGAGTTTTAAAGGGGTGGTTGATTATGATTTGACTTTTCTAGCTTTAGTTAGTGTGTAATGTTGATGTTTAAGCATCAACAGGCCCGGAGTGGGTAATCGGGAGAATCGGGAGTATTCCCGGTGGGCCGCTTCACTTTTGGGCCGGTCGCGGATTTTTTTTTTTTTTTTTTTTTACATTTCAATGTCACATTAGTTACATTAGGATACACACGTTCCGCATTCTGCCACCACAGCGCGCAACTCAGCATGGGTTGTACCATGTGAGGGAGTTCTCCCCTCCCCTCCTATAGAAATGGTTGGGTCCATAGCCCGTCTTTTCAAAACGTTTTCTCAGGGAGGCTACCGTGGCTCCGCCGGCGCCTACTGATAGCTGGGCCGGCCGTAACGGTACGCGTCAGGGAGGATGGATGGGAGGAAGAGGCCAGGAGGTAGGTTATGGAAGCTTTGTTTCCGCCACAGAATAAAACATTTTAAAAGATAATTGCGACTTTTTATCTCGAGTTTACATCTCGCAATTCTGACTTTTTTTTCTCAGAATTGCGAGATATAAAGTCAGAATTGGCTGAAATAAAGTCACAATTGCGTGTTAAAAAGTCAGAATTGTGAGATATAAAGTCAGAATTGCCTGAAATAAAGTTGCAATTGCGTGTTATAAAGAATTGCGAGATATAGAGTCAGAATTGCGTGATATAAAGTCGCAATTGCTTCTTATAAAGTCAGAATTGCAAGATATAAAATCAGAACTGCCTGAAATAAAGTCGCAATTGCTTATAAAGTCAGAACTGCAAGATATAGAGTCAGAATTGTGTGATATAAAGTCATAAAACGTGTTATAAAGTCACAATTGCGAAATATAAAGTCAGAATTGTGTGATAAAAAGTCGCAATTGCTTATAAAGTCAGAACTGCCAGATATCGAGTCAGAATTGTGTGATATAAAATCATAAAACGTGTTATAAAGTCAGAATTGCAAATTATAAAGTCAGAATTGTGTGATATAAAGTCGCAATTGCTTATAAAGTCAGAACTGCCAGATATAGAGTCAGAATTGTGTGATATAAAATCATAAAACGTGTTATAAAGTCAGAATAGCACATTATAAAGTCAGAATTGTGTGAAATAAAGTCGCAATTGCTTATAAAGTCAGAACTGCAAGATATAAAGTCAGAATTGTGTGATATAAAGTAGCAATTGCGTGTTATAAAGTCAGAATTGCGAAATATAAAGTCAGAATTGCGAAATATAAAGTCAGAATTGCGAAATATAACGTCAGAATTGTGTGAAAAAGTTGCAATTGCTTCTTATGCTTCTTATAAAGTCTAAGTCAATTATTATTTAACCTTTACATTATTTGTTAACCCATGGTATTAATACTAACTACACAATAGTACGAGCTGAACTGTTGCTTACCGTAATTTATACAATTTTAAAAAAGTGCTAATTTGGAATTCCACCATGGAAAAAGTGGGCCGGTCTTGGGCCTGAAACTCCCGGGCTGAAAAGTGGCCCCACTCCGGCCCTGAGCATCAACAACATCTGCAAAGTTACAACGCTCAAAGTTCAGAGCAAAGGGAGATATTTGCTTTTACAGAAATCGCTTTTTAAGGACTACAACAAACGGCTGGTAGAGACTACACCACATTCCTCCCGGGTTAGTGACATCACCAACCCTAGAATTTACATAAACCCCGCCCCCTGAACACGATTTATAGATTATCAAGACAGAATATGCTAATCAATGACTAGAAGATAACTCCACATCAGCTTCATAAATTCACCAACTAACCATTCAGAAATGTCCTGTTGCTTCTACATGTTGTCTCTTCTTCTTGAGTCTCTCCATCATTGTCTGACTCCGGTTTGAACATAAAAGGCTAAACGTTTTTGAAATGTTCAGTGCA
Source organism: Scardinius erythrophthalmus (assembly GCF_964197995.2). NCBI lineage: Eukaryota > Metazoa > Chordata > Actinopteri > Cypriniformes > Leuciscidae > Scardinius > Scardinius erythrophthalmus. Next base: position 1,603,848 of record NC_138223.1, on the reverse strand, counting down.
TGTGTGTGTGAGGTAATAGGACACAAGCTCTTGAAGCTCCGCCCCCTGTGCCGGGAGCAGCAGCTCATTTACATTTAAAAGAAACAGACACAAAACGGTGCGTTTTTGCTCATCCTCAAAAAGTGACAATTTTAACATGCGATATAAAAATATCTGTGGGGTATTTTGAGCTAAAACTTCACACACACACTCTGGGGACATCAGAGACTTATTTTACATCTTGTGAAAAGGGCATTATACCACAGCTTTAAGGGATAAAATTATTGAGGGGGACTTAAAAAGTTCATCAAGACAAACTTTGTTGGCTTCAGAAAGTAGTTTAAAAAAGTTTTAAAAGCTTGGAGTTTTAAGTTCTTTTAAGTCTGAGCTCTGGTCTTACCGAGTAGTGTCTCTTCCGGGTCTTGTCCACACATTTGCCCTGTAGACAGATTCTTCCCTTCCCGCACGGCGTTCCTTCAACAGCGGGCAGTTTTTTGGTCAGACACACCATCTGACCCTTCCTGATGACGGCGCACCACAGGCGCGCACACACGTCCATGCCGGGACACACGGTGTACTCGAGCCCGAAGGCCAATCGGCACTGCTGAACGGCATCGTAACTCTGACCCGGAAGCTCCTCGGGACCCAGGAGAGGCAGACGAGGGACATCCAGCAAACACTCGGCTACACACACACACACACACACACACACACACACACACACACACATACATACACACACACACACACACACACACACACACACACACACACACACACACACACACACATACACCACAAGAGGAAGATGTCAAGACGTTAGTGGAGAAAAGATAAAACTGTGTGCATGTCCAATACAGGTCAATATGGTGATACGTTTTGAAAGAAGTCTGTATTTATTTACCCAAAAATACAGTAAAAATTGTGAAAAAAGTTTTAGTGTGAATAAATTGTAAAATGTAATTTATTCCTGTGATCAAAGCTGAATTTTCAGCATCATTACTCCAGTCTTCAGTGTCACATGATCCTTCAGAAATCAATAGCAATGTAATTGTAATTGGCCACATAACCATTACATATTTAAAAAATTTAAATACTATAATTACAAATTGAAACAAAGCTAAAACTGAAATAAAATATACATATTTTTTAAACTAAAATGAATAAAAATAACAAAAACACATAAAAAAACGCAAACAAAATGACTAAAAATAAATTAAAATTAAAACGTTCATAAAAACAATAATAATACATAAAAAATACTAAATTAAGACTGAACAAGCTCAAAATCAATACTGACCAACATAAAGTTGGAAATTAAACATGAAATGCAATTTGCAACCCATTTAAATTACATAATGCGTCATGATCTCCAGATTATTTCTGCATAAGCAGAATCAGAAAATCAAGATCCATGAAATCACAGGCCAATTTGGAATCTGATCCTATCGAATTGTAACCATTACCATGATATGTTGCAATATTTTTGAGAAAAGCAACATTAAATTGAGTCACAGTGGTTTCTCACCGTTGCCGTCGTCGAAGAAGTCTGTGATGGTGGCGGATGTGCATCGGCTCCAGGGTTTGGACGCGTCGATGGAGGTCAAGATGGAGGACATCAGACGCTTGTCCTCGTTTGAGCCGAAGCGTTCCTCGCAGAACTTGGAGTCATCGTGGGACAGACCCAGCAGATGCCCTGCGCACACACACAGGAAGTGATGTCATCAAGGTGTTTGTGCGTTCAGGTCAAGTGAAGCCAAAGCACCTCGATCACCCCCCCGGTGGCTGGTCCCAGTATAGCTCATAAACCCAGCGTCTCGATCACCCCCCGGTGGCTGGTCCCAGTATAGCTCATAAACCCAGAGTCTCGATCACCCCCCGGTGGCTGGTCCCAGTATAGCTCATAAACCCAGCGTCTCGATCACCCCCCGGTGGCTGGTCCCAGTATAGCTCATAAACCCAGCGTCTCAATCGCCCTCCGGTGGCTGGTCCCAGTATAGCTCATAAACCCAGAGTCTCGATCACCCCCCCGGTGGCTGGTCCCAGTATAGCTCATAAACCCAGAGTCTCGATCACCCCCCCGGTGGCTGGTCCCAGTATAGCTCATAAACCCAGCGTCTCCATCACCCCCCGGTGGCTGGTCCCAGTATAGCTCATAAACCCAGAGTCTCGATCACCCCCCGGTGGCTCGTCCCAGTATAGCTCATAAACCCAGCGTCTCGATCACCCCCCGGTGGCTGGTCCCAGTATAGCTCATAAACCCAGCGTCTCAATCGCCCTCCGGTGGCTGGTCCCAGTATAGCTCATAAACCCAGAGTCTCGATCACCCCCCCGGTGGCTGGTCCCAGTAAAGCTCATAAACCCAGCGTCTCGATCACCCCCCGGTGGCTGGTCCCAGTATAGCTCATAAACCCAGAGTCTCGATCGCCCCCCGGTGGCTGGTCCCAGTATAGCTCATAAACCCAGCGTCTCAATCGCCCTCCGGTGGCTGGTCCCAGTATAGCTCATAAACCCAGAGTCTCGATCACCCCCCGGTGGCTGGTCCCAGTATAGCTCATAAACCCTGAGTCTTGATCGCCCCCCCGGTGGCTGGTCCCAGTATAGCTCATAAACCCAGAGTCTCGATCACCCCCCGGTGGCTGGTCCCAGTATAGCTCATAAACCCAGCGTCTCAATCGCCCTCCGGTGGCTGGTCCCAGTATAGCTCATAAACCCAGCGTCTCGATCACCCCCCGGTGGCTGGTCCCAGTATAGCTCATAAACCCAGCGTCTCGATCACCCCCCGGTGGCTGGTCCCAGTATAGCTCATAAACCCAGCGTCTCGATCACCCCCCGGTAGCTGGTCCCAGTATAGCTCATAAACCCAGCGTCTCAATCGCCCTCCGGTGGCTGGTCCCAGTATAGCTCATAAACCCAGAGTCTCGATCACCCCCCCGGTGGCTGGTCCCAGTATAGCTCATAAACCCAGCGTCTCGATCACCCCCCGGTGGCTGGTCCCAGTATAGCTCATAAACCCAGAGTCTCGATCGCCCCCCGGTGGCTGGTCCCAGTATAGCTCATAAACCCAGCGTCTCAATCGCCCTCCGGTGGCTGGTCCCAATATAGCTCATAAACCCAGAGTCTCGATCACCCCCCGGTGGCTGGTCCCAGTATAGCTCATAAACCCTGAGTCTTGATCGCCCCCCCGGTGGCTGGTCCCAGTATAGCTCATAAACCCAGAGTCTCGATCACCCCCCCGGTGGCTGGTCCCAGTATAGCTCATAAACCCAGAGTCTCGATCGCCCCCGGTGGCTGGTCCCAGTATAGCTCATAAACCCAGTGTTTAGATCGCCCCTCTGTGGCTGGTCCCAGTATAGCTCATAAACCCAGCGTCTCAATCACCCCCCGGTGGCTGGTCCCAGTATAGCTCATAAACCCAGAGTCTCGATCACCCCCCGGTGGCTGGTCCCAGTATAGCTCATAAACCCAGCGTCTCAATCGCCCTCCGGTGGCTGGTCCCAGTATAGCTCATAAACCCAGCGTCTCGATCACCCCCCGGTGGCTGGTCCCAGTATAGCTCATAAACCCAGCGTCTCGATCACCCCCCGGTGGCTGGTCCCAGTATAGCTCATAAACCCAGCGTCTCGATCACCCCCCGGTAGCTGGTCCCAGTATAGCTCATAAACCCAGCGTCTCAATCGCCCTCCGGTGGCTGGTCCCAGTATAGCTCATAAACCCAGAGTCTCGATCACCCCCCCGGTGGCTGGTCCCAGTATAGCTCATAAACCCAGCGTCTCGATCACCCCCCGGTGGCTGGTCCCAGTATAGCTCATAAACCCAGAGTCTCGATCGCCCCCCGGTGGCTGGTCCCAGTATAGCTCATAAACCCAGCGTCTCAATCGCCCTCCGGTGGCTGGTCCCAATATAGCTCATAAACCCAGAGTCTCGATCACCCCCCGGTGGCTGGTCCCAGTATAGCTCATAAACCCTGAGTCTTGATCGCCCCCCCGGTGGCTGGTCCCAGTATAGCTCATAAACCCAGAGTCTCGATCACCCCCCCGGTGGCTGGTCCCAGTATAGCTCATAAACCCAGAGTCTCGATCGCCCCCGGTGGCTGGTCCCAGTATAGCTCATAAACCCAGTGTTTAGATCGCCCCTCTGTGGCTGGTCCCAGTATAGCTCATAAACCCAGCGTCTCAATCACCCCCCGGTGGCTGGTCCCAGTATAGCTCATAAACCCAGCGTCTCGATCGCCCCCCCGGTGGCTGGTCCCAGTATAGCTCATAAACCCAGCGTCTCGATCGCCCCCCCGATGGCTGGTCCCAGTATAGCTCATAAACCCAGAGTCTCGCCCGCTTCCCGGTGGCTGGTCCTAGTATAGCTCATAAACCCCGCCTCCCCACGTAGTCTAATGGGACGCAATTGAACTAAACAATCAAATTACACTTCAGATACAATTTATCCAAAGATGTTTTCTGGCATTTTAGGTAGTTTTATTACGCTGATGTACGTTTAAGCATTCGTTTTTTTAAATAAGTTTGGTCTTAGTTAGTGTTTCAATGCTATAAAAACGGGAATGTGACATCATGATTGACAGCTGTGATTGACAGCTTCTCTAAACGAAGTCACTGAGGCACCAACAGACTTTTTGGGGATTTTCGAGAGGAGATTGGAGTCCATAACTGTTTATTTCACACTGACACAATTTTGAGTAACCGTTTCTGCGGGAGTGTGTGTTGTGTGTGTGAGAGTGAGGGCGGGACCTTGATATCTTGGCTCCACACACACTCACTACTGCGCAGAATCAGGTCCCAAATCAGCGCAAGATGTCAGCGCCATATTAGGACTTTGGCGGCTTCACTTTTCACCAGTGGAAGAGAGTTAAGGGCGTCGTCCATCTTTTTGGCACTTGCTGTTTTAAGCCCCCAACGGCGCCTTCCAGGCAGCGAGGGGATGAGTAGGTTTAAGGTTGAGGGTAGGGTTAGCTGCCTCTAAGGAGCCCTTGAGGGCTTAAAACACCATTGAGCCATCTTTTTTTACAGTCTATGGTGCAGGTGGATTGTTGATGTGTGTGTGTGTGTGTGTGTGTGTGTACCGATCTCATGTGCCACGGTGAAGGCCGCATGAAGGCCGTCGTCCTCGATGATCGCGCAGCTCCGCTCCGGAGAACATACGGTTCCCACGTCTGCCATGCCGAGAGTATCACACGAGTGATGGCCGCACAGATCCTGAAAACACACACACTCGCTCATCAATACCAGTTCAACATATTAGACTGTGTGTGTGTGTGTGTGTGTGAGAGAGAGAGAGAGAGAGAGAGAGAGAGAGAGAGTGTGTGTGTGTGTGTGTGTATGTGTGGGTGGGTGGGTGTGTGTGAGAGAGAGAGAGAGAGAGAGAGAGAGAGAGAGAGAGAGAGAGAGAGAGAAAGAGTGAGAGAGAGAGTGCGCGTGTGTGTGTTTGTGTGCGCGCGCGCGTGTGTGTGTGTGTGTGTGATGATTCGCCCACACCATTTCAAGATCTTTACTGTCATCTGTAATTAATATAATTAAATTTTTATTTTATCCATTCCTCTCAAAGACGGGGTAGAAGGACATTAGAAACAATAAAATACAAGACAGTAAATATAAGAGAATACACAATAAGAGCAATAAACAGTAAGAACAATTAGAACACACAATAACACACAATTCAGTAAGATACAATACACAATAGAGTCAATAGTCAAGTCTAGTCAAGTCACCTTCATTTATACAGCGCTTTTAACAATTTAGATTGTTTCAAAGCAGCTTTACAGAGATAATAGGAAATAAAAGTAACAGAGAGTGTTTTGGCTTTACAGCAGCTCTAGAATAAAGTTATTGTCCAGCTAAAGTTAGTTTTTGATTGATTCACTTAGGTTGCACAGATCATTAGTTATTAACTTAGTGGCCACTTGCACAACACCGTTTTATCTGAAAACAGAAAACTTTTAATGTGTTATGTCCGTTCATTTGCGTGACAACAGTGTTTGGCGGCTCGAGAACACAAGCTTTGAAATAGGTTCCAAGATGCAAGTTTCAAAAAACGTTATTATCTCGGTGTAAACTTCAAAAACGTGAATCTGTGAAAACGGAGACGGCGTGCACATGCATATTACGTGTTTAGTCTATAGGTATGCACATTTGAATATACACTGAACAAAATTATAAACGCAACACTTTTGTTTTTGCCCCCATTTTTCATGAGCTGAACTCAAAGATCTAAGACTTTTTCTATGTTCACAAAAGGCCTATTTCTCTCAAATATTGTTCACAAATCTGTCTAAATCTGTGTTAGTGAGCACTTCTCCTTTGCCTGAGATAATCCATCCATCTCACAGGGGTGGCATATCAAGATGCTGATTAGACAGCATGATTATTGCACAGGTGTGCCTTAGGCTGGCCACAATAAATCTTAATCTGGATGGATTATCTTAACAAAAGAGAAGTGCTCACTAACACAGATTTAGACAGACTTGTGAAAAAGAAAAACAGAGAAAAAGTCTTAGATCTTTGAGCTCAGCTCATGAAAAATGGGGGCAAAAACAAAAGTGTTTTGTTTATAATTTTGTTCAGTGTATATGTGCGCAGGCCTGTATTCCTACTTTACAAATTGACATCACCCAAATGACTTGTCCGGCCTGCAAAATACTGAATTTTTTGTCGTTTCCGCGTATCCATGCGGACTGGAATCATTTTGATAACGTTTTATCTGTACAAAGGTAAAGGGATCATTCAATACAATATGAATAATAATAAGTAGTAGGTAGTAATTAGTAGTAAATAATCTCCAATATTTAATGAACGATTCGATTGGTCCTAGAGGCAAAGTTGCTCAGAATGAGGAGTTCTACCATATGGTATGAATGTCATGGGCATGTGCGGAAAAACATGTGATATACAATCCTTTACGTACGTGAAAAACGCAAAGGCGCCTATTTCTTTTGAGTTTTTCACAGGCCTCAAGAGTTTTGTTCCGATCCGCCTCCGTTAACCTCGTCTGACAGCCGCTTGAAATTCATTGCCGTGTTTTTCGAGATATGCAAACGTCCTCAAAGGCAGTCTTGGCACCTTGGACAAAGACACTGCATGCCAATTTTCAAGTCAATAGGACTGACTATTGCGTAGCTATTGCCGTTTTTGTGTTTGTTTCATTTTATAACGCCGCCAAGTGGCCAGTCACCGCGACCACAGACCGAGCTAATACATACGTGTATCGAGTTTGGTAAAATGATCTCATTCCCGTTTAAGAGGGATAGCCATTTTAATAAAATCCCACTTCGAATGTTTTGGCGTCCCGTAGCAGACGTGAATCAAAATTTCGACTTGAATTTTGACAAATGATTGACAATCGGACTCCAGAGTTAATTTCTGCACTGGTTTGGTTTCAATCGGGCGGAAAACCAAAATATCCGAAAATTTCACCAAGGATTCCAACAATATAAGACACTTGAGGCTTTGACAAACAGTTTAGGAGTTACGAGCCATAACGTACTTTTGATCACTGTAGCGCCACCATCAGGCCGATTGGGACGAGTTTTGGTGACGGTGTAGACGGTGTGAGTACTACCATCCCTCAAAGTTTCAACTCTCTACGACTTACGGTTTGGTCTGGCTGCTGTTTTAAAATGCATCCACTTTCCAATAATAGTTGACCATGGAATATGTAGCAGGGATGAAATATCACAAACTGGCTTATTGCAAAAGTGGGATCCAAATACAGTAGCATCTTTGACTGAGCCCTTCAGAACAACCCATTTTTTTCAGAAATGTTTGTAAACGCAGACTGTATGGATAGGTGCTTGATTTTATGCACCTGTGGGAATTGGTCTGATTGAAATAATTAATACATGTGTCCCAAATACAATTTATTTTAGCTTTATTTCAATTAACGTATGGTTTCTAGTAGTTTTAGCTATTAACAATAACAACACTGGTGCTCAACCTGGGATTTGGAAACATGACATTTCCAGTTGGACCAATGAAAAAACGTAAAGCCGTCAATCAGACTAAATCCGTCTGAAAATGTTTTACTTTAGCGTTTAATGCAACACTTTCAAAGCAGACCTGCACTGTATGTCCCTGAACACCTTTTCACATATATTGTTAGATGTGTTTGACTAACAATCCTCTCAGACATGCATGCAAATGTTCTCAAACACACTCAGACAGGTTGATTTCTCCCAGGCGTTGTGTGTGTTTACCCGTTAGTCCGAGTGTATGGAAACAGCCTGGACTCTGTTCTCAGATCCACATGAGAGAGAAAGCAGCTCTTCACACGGCAAACCACTCACATTAATAAAAGCTACACGCTGCGTGAGTGTGTGTGTGTGTGTGTGTGTAAACGGGTTCAGAGTGAAGTTTAGCTCATGACCTCAGCGGAGCGCATGTGTAATGTGTGATCAGGTGAGAGCTCAGAAACACAGCTCAGGTTCATATACTGCACTCCTGTCACTCACAAACCAAGTGTATAATTATAACAAACTCACATTTTATACTCACAAACCAAGTGTATAGAAATAATTACTCTCATTATGAGACTCTGAGTTTTCACAGAAAAACAACAGAGACGGGGAGAGAGAGAGAGCAACTTGATATGGACAGAGGAATTCCTGCCTAAGGGAATCAGGGAAATATGTCGGCCAAAGGAAGAGCCGGAAAACGAGGGAATTACTGAGGGAAAACGTCTCAAACGGAGAGTTGCATGTAAACATTGAAATAAGAGATTAAGCAAAACTCGCTCAATTTTGTTAGATTTATACTTTAAAGGATTCGTTCACTTCCACTGAGAAATTATCAAAACAGGTGCAAGGTGCCGGACTCTCTCGGGTCAGTTCAGAAGATTCGACTCGCACGCAAACGCAGGCGAACGCACACTGGAATGTTTATATCCCGACGGCTCTGGCGCTTGGCAAGCGTTCTGAACAAACATGTCGACAGCAGACAGACAGGAAGACATGATGGTGGAGACAGACGACTCTGGATATTTGATTCTGGAGCGCCGCGAGTTTCTGTCAGCTGGTTCTGATTTATAGGGCGTTGCAGGGTCGAGCACCGGGCTTGGGTTTGACTGATCTGGGGTCAGTTTGCATCCATCCCTCTGTGATCGTCATGGTTATGAGAGGAGCACTCATCTGAGTGAAAGAGTTTGGATTTTTATTTGGATCTTCAAAATCAGGCGTCTTAGGATGAAAAGTATTGTTACTCTAACCAGGGTTATTATAGTTAACTAAAACCATAAACCATTTCTGTTACTTGAAATAAAAAATAAAAAAAAACATTAACTAAAACTAGAAAGTAAAGATCGTCGAGACAAACTTTAATGTTGGCTTGACAAAGCCATGCCTTAAAGTTTGAAAGTTAAATAAGCTTCCTAGCATGTTTTTATCATGTTGTTAGCATGTCTTGGCATTTGTCTAGCATCCGTTTGCATTTCCCTAGCATGTTTTAACGACTGTGAATCAGCATGTTGCCAGCATTATTAGCAATGTAACTAGCATGTCTTACCAAATTGCTATTATGTTGCTATGTTTGCCAACATGTTTTGGCACATTGCTAGCATGTTTTAATACATTGCTAGTGTTTAAGCATGTTGCTAGCATGAATTAGCACATTGATAACATGATTTAGCATGCTCCTACAGGTATTAACAGGTTTGTTAGCATTAATTAACACATTGCTAACATTAATTGACATGTTGCTAACATGCTACTAACATTTTTAACACATTTCTAGCACAAATTAATATGGTTAGCATGTTACTAGCACGATTAAGAATGCTGCTACAAGTTTAAATAGATTGCTAACATGAATTAGCACATTGCTAGCATGAATTAGCATATTGCTAGCATGAATTTTGCAAGCAGGATTTAACATGCTGCAAGCATTTTTTAACATGTTGCAAGCATGAGTTAGCATGTTTTATCAGCTAGCTAGCACAATTAAGCATGCTGGTAGCATGAATTAGCACATTGCTAGCAAACGGTGCGAGACGAGTTAGATAATTGGTTAATAATAGTGATGCTTCGCTTTGCTAGCACCATTAATAATAAGCTTAAATAGGATTTCAGTATGTTGCATGATTGTCAATCAGACCAAATAGGCTACTATTCAATATATAATCCATACCAACTGCGGCTCTTGTGTCAAAACAAATTCCTCATCCTACTGAGATCCTCCGGAGAAGCCGGATCCGATCCCGGCCTGTTGCTAGCCAACGCTGGCACGGATGACGAGGATTTCGGCCAGAACATCTCAGAGGGTTCAGTCCACTGTCAACGTATAGCGGGTGAAACGCAACTAATGGAGAGCCGGCGGATGAGAGTCAGAATCACTGCAGGAGCTTCAGACACACACGTGAAGGAAGGACAACACGCACAAACATTTGTCCTATGAAATCACATAGAAAACCCCTGAAACACACGTGAACTCTCTCAGACTCCTGAACAAACAGTGCAGTATTTACTCTGTCTGTATGCATACAGTCCATAGTGTACAGTACATACTGTACAGGCTCAAAAGGCTGAGTTTGTGTGTGTGTGTGTGTGTGAGTGAGAGTGTGTGTGAGTGAGAGTGTGTGTGAGTGAGAGTGTGTGTGTGTGTGTGTGTGTGTGTGTGTGTGTGTGTGTGTGTGTGTGTGTGTGTGTGTGTGTGTGTGAGTGTGTGTGAGAGTGCACGTGTGTGTGTGTGTGAGCGTGTGTTTGTGTTTGTTTGTGTGTGTGTGTGTGTGAGCGTGTGTTTGTGTGTGTGTGTGAGAGTGAGTGTGTCTGTGTGTGTGTGTGTGTGAGAGAGAGAGAGTGTAAAAATGTACTCTTGTTTTAGTTCAATCAAAACGAGGGAACTAATTAGTACAATTGTGACCACAACTTACAAAAAGAAGAGAATGAATTCTTAATTTGTGGCCACAATATATCTATATATATATATATTTATATGTCTGCATGTCCGTACAATCAGACTGATGTTTCTTCTTGCATGTTTCACGACACTTTGAAAGTGATACTTCTCTAGTAGGCGAGAAGTGTGCATGCATACGATGGCCACTTCACTATATAACATACATAGTATTGTGCACGGAATGGCATGAGTCTTGATTAATCTATAATCTGCAACTGTAATTATAATATGTGTGAAAAGGAATAAAAAAAATAGCATTTTACTGCCTCCAGTGTGTATTTCAGCTGGACACCGCAGTGAGTTTCATGCAGAGGAATGTTTGTGCAGAAGGCATGTATTTCTGATGAGCCTGGTTTGTTAATTTCCCGGGGAATGCAAGAAAGGATCAAGTGCATTCCCTCAGTGCGACGGAGAAAAGCTTCTGCCAAGTGCGTGAATGTGACGACGTGCAATGATGCCTGGCATAAACGCCAACAAATATCGTGCATCATATTAGAAAGCGTGATATGGCAACTATTGCGAAGAAGATAATCAGTGAACAATGATCTAAAAATTCAGTCCATTTGTTTTAAGAGAGAATCATGACTATAGAATAATGCGCATATCCAACGTTCCCATTAACGTCCAGTTTTATAAAACCTTCTTTTTCTGGCTTATTCAACCGTTAAGGAAACATTCCATTTTATCATTCTTCAAACGTTATGAGAACGCTATTTTAGAATGTTCTCTGAAACAAGTAGTAACATTTAAATAACCGTCCATCTTAAAGGAGTGGTTGATTATGATTTGACTTTTCTAACTTTAGTTAGTGTGTAATGTTGCTGTTTGAGCATAAACAACATCTGTAAAGTTACAACACTCAAAGTTCAAAGCAAAGGGAGATATTTGCTTTTACAGAAATCTCTGCGCCGGGAGCAGCAGCTCATTTGCATTTAAAGGGACAGACACAAAAACTGCGCGTTTTTGCTCACCCTCAAAAATTGACAATTTTAACATGCGATATAAAAATATCTGTGGGGTATTTTGAGCTAAAACTTCACATACACACTCTGGGGACATCAGAGACTTATTTTACATATTGTGAAAAGGACATTATACCACCGCTTTAATTGTTTCAGAAAAAAAAGCTCCATAAATGATGTATAACGCTTTGAGAACATTATTAAAGACCAGATAACTTTGAACAAACGTTCTATTATTAACATTACTGGGAGAACGTTTGTTAATAAGAACCTTTCCAGAACGTTCCCTGTTAGCTGGGTAAGTAGTGGACACTTCTAAGATGCTCGCTTTCCCTTTATAATCCAGTAAAAATCCCATTCAATGTTTAGGAGAGAGAGAGAGAGAGAGAGAGCGAGAGAGAGAGAGAGAGAGAGAGAGCGAGAGAGAGAGAGAGAGAGAGAGAGAGAGAGAGAGAGAGGAGAGAGAGAGAGAGAGCGAGAGAGAGCAGCGTGAACATTCTGCTAAACGTCTCCTTTTGTGCTCCGCAAAAGAAAGCCAAAATGAGGGTGAGTAAATGATGACAGATTCTTGTTTTGGGATGAGCTTCTCTCAATAAACAGCATATCAAATCAGTGTTAGTGTTGAGGCTTTGTGAAACGGCAGAGAGGAAATGATGCTTCAGTGATTTCAGAGTCTTTGTGTTTGTGTTTGGGTTTGGCTGTGGTTCGAGAGCTCTCAGTGGGAGTCTGTGGGCTTCTGCTGCCCATCAGGGCTTGTTGACATGGTGTACTTCACAACCACACACTCTTAAACACACACACACACACACACACACACACACACACACACACACACACACACACACACACTCTCCGCCAGCAGGTGTGTCAGACTCCACACCGCCAGAGGAAAGACTTGAGAGGGAAACGACGTCAGCGACACTTACTGAGAAATGGCACTCGGTTTAGGAATTAGCAAATTCTTGTTTTTTTGAATGGAATATTTCAGTGTTTTTTTTTTTCTAAAGGATTTCTCCATGCACATCATTATTGTGTAAAATTCATAATCTTGAATGAGAATAAGTTCCTCTTGCAGCATCTCTTCTCTTCTCTGATGATGAGGGCGGGGCTATAACCTGTCACTCACATGAGATCAGCCAATAGCAAACCACAACCATCCAATCAATTCCCCACAGACACAATCAAGCCCCGCCCACATTTGTTCTTGTTCCAGAAGCGTTTCGCTCGGATATACGACACAATAGAGGAGAGAAGACCAGCACAACTTCACTTTCATGCTGACTTTAAATAGTTAAAACTAGTCAGTGTTGGCAACACTTTAGAATAAGCTTCAGTTTGTTAAGTTTACTTAACGCATTTGGTATCAATACTTTTACAGCATTCATTAGTCAAGGAAATGGTAATTTATACATACTCGAATATATTTTTAACATTTCATGTTTTACATAAATTAATTTAACACATAAATTAATGCATATATTACATAAAAAAAACAATTAACAATAGCATGTTTATAAATTAACATTAATAGATTGTAGTGCTGGGCAACGATTAATCGCGATTAATCGCATCCGAAATAAATGTTTGTTTACATATTATATGTGTGTGTACTGTGTATAATTATTTTGTACATATAAATACACACATATGCACATTAACATTTCAAGATAAATTAAATTAAACATAAATTTATGCATACATTACATAAAAAAAAACGAATTAACAATAGCATGTTTATAAATTAACATAGTGCTGGGCAACGATTAATCGCGATTAATTGCATCTAAAATAAACGTTTGTGTTTACATAATATATGTGTGTGTGCTGCATATAATTATTTTGTATATATAAAAAAAGAATTATACACAGTACACACTCATATATTATGTAAACACAAACTCTGGATGCGATTAATCGCGATTAATCGTTGCCCAGTACTTATAATGTGAAAAATGCAGTAAAATTACACTTATTTTAATATCAATGAGTTTTTTAAATATTTGCATTTTTTTGGTTTTAGTAAAAGTTTTAGTAATTTCATTAGGTAGTTATTTTTATTCCACGACAAAGTTGCGAATACAGCAGAGTATTTTATTTTTTTTGCAGTCAAAGTGAGTTGCATGCAAGGTGAACAAGACCTTGCATGACTTACATGCACCGCAAGCCTCGTCTGGAAACACGACGAGCTCCAAACCACACGCGAGCTGCTGGAGACCAGCGCTTTACTGTGGGATCGACACCAGTGTGGTCTCCTTCAGCCTGGGAAGGCTTTCAGATGTGTGCATTTTCCTCACAGTCTCTGCTGTGGTTCATGGCACTCAAATCTGCAGCAACATCCCGCGTAAGGAATGCGCGCATGGGATCACACACTGCATAACGACACACACTAGTCAGGGGACGCCGAGAACGCCTGCCTAGAAAAACAGCAACAGAGGAAATCATTTTACAGTTCACTGTGGAGCGGAGAGAGAGAGAGAGACTGGCGTTCCCACATGATCGGATCCAGCTGACCTGGTCACACACACACACACACACACACACACACACACACACACACACACACACACACACACACACTGTGGTGGGTTTGATGGTATCAGGTAATAAGGTTCTTGTTCTTGGTTCTTGTTTGTATGTGTAACATCATCATGGTTTTTCCCTACTTATTCAAGACTTTGTATGTCTATTATGATGTAATACATGTCTTATTTATATCTTAGTATGTCATAAGTTCTATTTTTATGTCATAATTTTGACTTTTTGTCATAGCTATGACGTAAAAGTAAAAATTATGACTTATTAATTTGGACTTTTATCAAATAATTTTGATTTATGTCAAATATGCCAGTGTCACAATTATGACTTTATGACTTTAATGTCATAATTAAGACTTAGTATGTCAATTATGACGTAATATATGTCTTAGTTGTGTCTTAGAATGTCTCAAGTTTTATTTTTATGTAATAATTTTGACTTTTCAATCTCTTAATTATGACTTAGTATGTCATAATTTCATCTTCATCTAATATTTTTGACTTTTTGTCACAGTTAGGACGTTATGACTTAACATGTCATAATTTTGACTTTTATGTTATTAGGCATACTGTCATAACTGTGACTATACATCATAATTTTGACTTTTTATGTCATAATTAAGACTTGTCAATTATGATATAATATGTCTTAACTATGTCTTAGTATGTCATAATTTTTATCTTCATCTCACAATTTCGACTTTTTGTCATAGATATGATGTAAAAAGTCAAAATTATGACAGTGATTTTGACTTTTATCTCATCATTTTGATTTATGTCAAATATGACAGTGTCATAATGATCTAACAGTCTTACAATATACTTACTTTCAATATACAGTATTAATATACGTCCTAATTTTGACTTTATATGTCATAATTATGATTTACCAATGCATAATACTTATTCTTATGTGGCAGCTTCCATACTCACTCACTCACAGGAGACACAATAGGCTAGTTCCTAAAGTTCGTTGCGCGTCAGTCAAGCGCGCGCGGGCGAGCGGCGCGACGCGACGCGAATGTTTGAGTTTTTACCTGCCTGGTGAAGAGGATCGCCGCGTCATGGTGATGCTGATGATCGTCATCCAGCGGGTTCTGCTGATTCTGCCACTTACAGAAGCTCTTGAGCGTCGCGGCCGCGTTTTTGGTCACATCGATCCCCTTCTCGCTCTCGGACAGAACCGCGACTTTAACCACCGACAGGCGGATGGGGTTCTCGATGCTCGCGTGCCCGTAGAGTTTGGACGCGATGGACGCGAGCGTCAACAGGTAATGATGCAGGTCCTTCCCGTACTTCTTCGTCATGGTCGCGTCCGCGACCAGCAGCAGCTCCACGTGCCGCGCGCGAGACACGGACCTCCTGCGTCGCGTTAGCGACGCGTCGGGCTTCACAAACTTTGTCCACCATCTGCGTCCGCGCGCGTCCTCATCGCGTCTCCCTCGAGCGCCGCGCTTTTTATTCCGGTCACGCGTGCCGCAGCTGTGCCGCGCGGGCATCGCTTCGAAACTGAAGCGTTCTCGGGTAAAATAGTGGAGATCGCGCGTTGCGTCGATGCGCACGTCATTCTCGTGGCCCTTCGCGCGGATACGCGGTGTGATTGTGTACCGGGAGTGATCAACCGCGAAAAACCCGTCAAGTCCTCCACCGCACAGATTGAACACCGCCAGAGACTCCGCGTTTGAGTTGACGGTGCCGCGGTAAACGCATTCCGGCGCGTTCGCGTTCGAATCAAACTGATGAGACAGAACAGACGCGTCCCGCTCCATATCCAGCTGAAAGCGTTGCTCGTCCATGTACAGAAGATACCCGGCTTTTCCTCCCGCGTGATAAATCCGATCCACAGCGCGCACGACGCCGGCAGGTGCGCGGAGAGACGCGTTCGCAGGTGGACGGAACGCGCGGAACGCAAACGAGCCGTGCAGAGCGCAACACAACAAAACAATCCGCCACATTATTCCATGTAGTTCAGTCTGAAAACTTTTGGAAACATTACAATCCGAAGTGCAGCTTTAAGATGAGGAATTCCTGCAAACTGAGGCGCACTGGTCCATTAGTGCCGGCGCGCATCTCACGAGTCACTGGGAGAAAGACATGAGGGCAAAGAAAACAGCAGGAGTGTGTGAGCAGCGAGAAGTGAACTTGAAGAACAAAACACAAAGTTTCCTCTTAAAAGCACCAGAGACAGAAAGAGAGGGAGAGAAAGAGAGAGAGAAAGAGAGAGAGAGTCCTGCCCCTTTGCGCTCTCCCTCCTCCTCTCATTCTTTACCAACTCTCTCTCTCTCTCTCTCTCTCTCTCTCTCTCTCTCTCTCTCTCTCTCTCTCTCTCTCTCTCTCTCTCTCTCTCGGTCAGGTTCATCTCTAGTTTTAGAGGCCAAATGTTTGAAAATGACAAACACACACACAGTGAAACATGTTCAGATGTGACTTGTGAATTAAAATGCTGGTTTACTTTAACTCTTTACAATAGTTAACATGAACAAACAATGAAAAATACTTCTAAAGCATTCATTAATGTTAATATCAACATTAACTAATACATAATAATACAATAATAAATGCTGTAAAATGTGTTACTCATTGTTAGTTCATAACTAATGCATTAATGTCAACAAATAAGACCTGTAAAAAGTGCTCATAAATCAGGCCACTAGTGTGTGTGTGTGTATGTGTGTGTGTGATTGAGTGCGTGAGAGAGTGTGTGTGTGTGATTGAGTGTGTGTGTGTGTGTGTGTGTGTGTGTGTGTTTGTGTGTGAGTGTGTGTGTATTTCTGTGCTGAAACCAATGCAAAGTCAAGTAAAGAATGTTATTATATTAATATACAGTAAACATTATATTGATGATTTCTCTTTTTGTCACTGGAGCCAATAATAAACAAACTGGTAATGTGAAAAATGTGGAAGCACACGCTTGATTTTACCTTATATAGAAAATGAAAAAAACATCATAAAAGCACTAGTGCATGTGACTCATACATTATATTTCAGTTCTTCTGAAGTCATATGAGAGTTTTGTGTGAGAATAGACCCAGATTTGAGTCATTATTCACTGGAAATCCGAAAATGGCTTTTGATGTCAGTGGAAATTAAAGACTCAAGAACAGCACATTGATGGCTTCTCTTAAAGTCGTCATGAAAGTGAAGTTACACTCGTCTTTTCTCCTCTATAGTGCCGTATATCCGAGCGAAACGCTTCTGGAACAGGAACAAATGTGGGCGGGGCTTGATTGTGTCTGTGGGGAATTGATTGGATGGTTGTGGTTTGCTATTGGCTGATCTCATGTGAGTGACAGGTCATAGCCCCGCCCTCATCATCAAAGAAGAGAAGAGATGCTGCAAGAGGAAATGATTATGATTCAAGATTATGAATTTCACACAGTAATGATCATTTATGACAAACACTGCAATATTCCATGAATTTTACATTTTGATTTCAAGCTGACTTTAATCTTACAAGAGATGATAATTAACAAACCTGGTAATGTTTAAACTCCTCCATGAAACATTTTTCAGGACTCAAATTGATCTTATATTGCATAACACATTTCTGATGCCGCTTTAGTTTCGATACAGACTGGTTAAGTCTCCAGTAATATCTGACTAATGGAAACGCTTCTGAAGGGATCATCTTCGATTGCTATTATAATTAGCACATTCAGCATCGTCAACATGAATCTCAGCAGAACATGAGAGAGAAATCCGCTATACTGGGAAACCCTGTTCAATAGTGCATCAACCCCCACAGGCAATGACACACGGGGTATTGTGCACTAGTGAGGGCTTCAGTGTGCACTGTATTATGACATCATCACAACAACAACAACAACAACAGACACACTGCAAAAAATGATGTCTTTCTTTTGCATTTTGGTCAAAATGAAGTGAATAGAACAAATATCTGCCAGCAGGGTCAGACAAATAATCACGTTTTCCCTTTGAATTGTTTATTTGAACAGATATTTGTTCTTGTTTTAAGCATTAAGTCCCTTCATTTGTATTATTTTTTATTAGGGATGCACTGATATGAACTTTTTGGCCGATATACCGATAACCGATGATTCTTTATATTTGAAAGCCGATAACCGATAATCCGATATATATTGGCTGATTGATCTAAAACCAAATTTTCATATAATTTTGAGAGCCTGATTACAAAAACGAAAGTCCCACCATTAAATCCATGTCCCGAACACACGATTATAATATTCTCCTGAACTTTATGAAGCCGATATGACAGACTTGTGCTGCACATGAACTGTATTTTCCTTTTTTGAAGTGATTTCAATTATATTTCAAGCAGTTCGAAACCATCATGTTGAACAGTGTGAATCTGAAGTGTCTCAGCTGAAGGAAATAATACATTATTTATCGGCTTCAATATATCGGCCAAACGTTCTTATCGCGCCGATAACGATAACATTAAAAATTATCATATATCAGCCGATACCGATATTCTGGCCGATATATTGTGCATTCCTAGTTTTCTTTATCTGTTTATCTTAAAGGGGTGGTTGATTATGATTTGACTTTTCTAACTTTAGTTAGTGTGTAATGTTGCTGTTTGAGCATAAACTACATCTGCAAAGTTACAACACTCAAAGTTCAGAGCAAAGGGAGATATTTGCTTTAAAAAAAAGGCTTTTTAAGGACTACAACAAACGGCTGGTAGAGACTACACCACATTCCTCCCGGGTTAGTGACATCACCAACCCTAGAATTTACATAAACCCCGCCCCCTGAACACGATTTATAGATTATCAAGACAGAATATGCTAATCAATGACTAGAAGATAACTACACATCAGCTTCATAAATTCATCAACTAACAATTCAGAAATGTCCTGTTGCTTCTACATGTTGTCACTTCTTCTTGAGTCTCTCCATCATTGTCTGACTCCGATTTGAACATAAACATTGACATTTTCAGTGCATGTGTGTGTGAGGTAAAAGGACACAAACTGTTGTAGCTCCGCCCCCTGTGCCGGGAGCAGCAGCTCATTTGCATTTAAAGGGACAGACACAAAACGGTGCGTTTTTGCTCATCCTCAAAAAGTGACGATTTTAACATGCGATATAAAAATATCTGTGGGGTATTTTGAGCTAAAACTTCACACACACACTCTGGGGACATCAGAGACTTATTTTACATCTTGTGACAAGGGCATTATACCACCCCTTTAATGCATTTTGATTCTCCAGTAAATACATCTTGATTTAAGAATGTTTGGAAATTTGTGCTGGAAACCAAGACAGAAACACTGAGGAAGAACATGATTATTTGCAGTGCATTTCACCCAAAAAAAGCGAATCCTCTGTCATCGTTTACTCTCCCGGATCATCCGGATGTCATTTCAGACCTGAAGGACGTTCTTTTTTCTGTTCGGCAGATTGTTGTGCATCATATAATGAAAGTGAATGTGAAATATGAAGTGTCGTGAAATCTAACTATGGCACATTGCGCTAGATTTGAAGTCCAAGAACCATGGACACATTTTACATTTCCAGGTTTCTTGTCATAGTTAAGTATACAATGGAAATTACATTAATAGTAATTTAGCAGACGCCTTTATCCAAACTGACTTACAAATGAGGACTAAAGCAAGCGATTCATCATGAAGAGGAACACAACGCAATCTTTGCAGCCGACACTGACACAGAAAACACTTGTTTATTGAAACAACGCAAGAAGTGCTCAAAATACAAAGCTCAGGCATTGCTAAGAGTAACATAAGCCAGAAAAGGGAGTGATTAAAGGAAAAGGAAAGGGTTTAAAAAAATGAGTTTTTTTAATGAGGTTAAGTGCTCACATTAAATACATTTTTGCATACAACAAATTGAAAGCATTTTCATTCTTGTACAGGTTTGCATGTTGGAGCTTTGAAAACTTGAGCGTCCTGTAGTTGAGGAGCGTTATTTTAATAATTGAACACAGCACTTTCTCCTCCTCCAAACTCACACTGATGACCTGAGCTTTGAGGCGATGGATAATTCATGGCACATCCAGAATAGAAGAGACTGGGACAAAAGCACCGGCATGTACGGCCACGCTCGTGCAGTCTGACAGATATTCACCGCAGAATTATGAGGCATTAAGAGAATATTTATTACCTCTTTAGGCGAGCTGGTGCTGTTGTGTAATACGACTCGCTATTCGAAATGGCACACAAAGCCAAATTGCAATGGAATTGCATGACACTTCCCGGTTCTCTTGCCCAGTGTTTGTTTACTAATGCTGAGTGTTTCCCAGAGGAGCTGTCAGGAACACCAGACACACAGACTACAGGGAATATTTACAGTCTTACTGTATGTGCATCTGCAATATCTAAAATACAGTTCTTCTTACACTCCAATCCCATATGTCTTTCTTTATCAGTGGAACACAAAAAGAGAATGTTCAAGATGTTTATTTATTTTTAGCATTCCTGTCGATTAAATGATTTTGCATGAATGGATTTAAAACGGCGTAGATTTGGTTTGAACATTGGGGGGGTTGAAGTTTGGGTATGCCGCCAGATGCCTCCTTTTCATGTGATCATGGTATAAATATTGGGGGGGGGTGTAATGCATAGATTTAAATATTGGGGGGGGGGGTATCTCCCCCCCCAACCCCCCCTCCACAAACTACGCCCCTGCTTGAATGCATTAATGCAATGCAAGTCACTTAGGACATGTAAAATGTCTTTATCGGTCAAAAGTTTGGAGCAGTTACAATTTTCTAATGTTACCAATGCTGCATTTTGATCCAAAATACAGTAAAATTGTTGAAATATTATTAAAATTTTAAACAGCTGTTTTCTAAGTGAATATATAGTAAAGTGTAATTTATTCCTGTGAATTTTCAGCATCATTACTCCAGTCTTCAGTGTCACTTGATCCTTCAGAAATCACTCTAATATGATGATTTGATGCTAATGATGTTAAATGCACACTAAATGGATTTGTTGAAGTGGCGATTTTATGTGGATTTTAACAATGCAAGTATAATTTTTTGGGGGTAAACTCATTCTCTTAACCATTCCATCTCCATTCAGGCCAGTGCAGAGTGTGTGACGCCACACACACCGTCCTGCTGCTGTTCTATAGGAGTGTGTGGGAGTTCACAAGAGAACACTGTGTACTATCACGTATGTTTCTCAGTGTCGGCGTTGCCCACCTCTTCACAATCAGCTCTTATTAAACCAATCAAGACAGTCACAATCAACAGTTTCCACATCAGTCCCAACACTTGTGCAGTAAACATTGATCAAATTAAGAAAAATAACAAGTTTAATGGTTTTACATTTAATGCATTTTAATTAAAAAAAAAAATTTTCTGCATCTATAACATCCAGACTTCTCGTAATAAATTCAGTGTTATGATATAAACATCATAGATTAATGCACTGTTATAAATCACTCTATTTACTCTATATTCATGTTCCTTCTCTTATTGTGGATGATTCATCTGTGACGTTATTACAACTAAAGATTCTTTCATGAGAATGTAATAACATACTTCACCTCTAACACAACTTTGATACGGCATTTACAACCCATTTTACTTCCATAATGTGATGCATTTCACAGTTAAACAGGATATTCATGAGAAATAGATGACTTTATCCATGAGTTTGTCTGTTTCATACCCGAGTGAGTAACACTCAATTGATATAGTTAACTTTAAGGCGATGTTCACACTGACAACTGCATTTACTTGGTCTTGAAATGTCCCATTCACACAGCAAGTGTCTCGAACACTAGGGACTTGCAGCTCATGTTACGCTTGCATTATTTGGCATTTTAATTGTCCCCCTGTAGTCAATAATTATATCATCTTTGATCACCAAAATCATATATTTAAGTGTTTTTTACTTGAAAAAAAATCTTTGTGTCTTAAAACATCTTGAATGTAACTCGACACCCTTGCCTCATTTAGTATGCGCGGTCCTATGAATACGCAAATGAGCCCCGCCTCCACTCACTCACTCAGCTCAGAGATCCACTGGTTGACGATCACACGTTGATCTGATTGGTTACAAGGTAGTTTGTGACGTCAGAAACACCAGCGATTTCAAAGTGTGTTTTTGAGACTGTCTTTGGTTCACTGCAGTTTTAAGGAGGAAATACTCAGCAATGCTGTCGACTTATGAACTTACACATGGTTTGTCTTAAAGCAGATTAAAACACCACATAGACACATAAACAACATTAAAAGCTGGATTTACACCACAGGGGGACTTTAACGCCTATACTACAGTATCATCAGATAAAGTTGAACATACTTTGTATTAAGAGTCAGTTTTGATTTCCCGTGACTTTAACTTTCAACACTTTTAACGTCAGATATCAGGGCTGTTGTTTTTCCTGCGGTCAAAACATGTTTATTCAGAGCCGTCCGTGAAGAGGCTCTCGTCTCTCACCTTTCCGCCAGCGGTTGGAGAGGAGAGCTGTGATTCCTGAGTCTCGTGGGGGTCGGCGGAGGATGTTTGCTCAGGTTAGAGCGATGTGAGAAACCACGGCCGACGTGTGAGGGGTGTGTGTGTGTGTGTTTTGGGTGATGAATGAGTTGGGATCTTTAGAGGAATTGCTGTAACCCACAGCTCACCTTTGGCTCGGGCCTTGACCTGCTCACAGAGATTAAAACCAGCAAAGATTGAGACACGAGGAGGACGATTATGTCCTCAAAACAAAAACTTGAGGGTATAGAAGTGAGTTTTCTGAGAATTTGATGCTATTGAATGACCATGAACGTATATCTCCTTTATCTATGTTGTTAGTTAAAACCTAATGTGAAACTTTAACTAGTTGCTTTTGTCATAGTGAGGCCAGATGCAATTGTAACACTGTTTGCGAAATAAGAATTGACTAAATCCTCAAACTACTAAAAATAAGTTTCATTTCACTATGAAATATGATTTTTATATGAACGCACAATCTGCATTAGGGGCCTATCTCGTTAAAAAATGAATACACAAATTATATATTCAGAAAAATCTCACATAGGTCAGTAAGATTTCTCTTACACTCAACAAGGCTGCATTTATTTGATCAAAATACAGTACAAATTGTGAAATATTATTGGAATCATCTGTTTTCTTTGTGAATATATAAAGTGTAATTTATATCCTGAGATCAAAGCTGAATGTTCAGCATCTTTACTCCAGTCTTCAGTGTCACATGATCCTTCAGAAATCACTCTAATATGATGATTTGATGATCAAGAAACATTTATGATTATCAATGTTGAAAACTTCATATTTTTCTGGAAATTGTGATACATTTTATTTTACAGGATTCTTTAATGAACAGAAAGTTCAACAGAACAGCATTTATTTCAAAATAGAATCTTTTGTAAGATCATAAATGTCTTTACTGTGACTGTTGATCATTTTAATGCATCCTTGATGAATAAAAAATTTGGGCAATCAGTAAGGTTTCCTCTTTTTTTTTTTTTTTTTTTTTGGTGAAAGAATCTGATCCATTTAAAAAAAATATTAGAGGCAGACAAATAATTGAAATCTAATAGTTTAAAATCACATGGAAACTCACTGTCCAGAACAAACGAGCGCATGCTTTGGCACCGACAGCCCAACGTGCAGGAGATGCTGTATCAAACACGGGCGCTTTACAGATATAATCCACTGAACACAATAACACCACACACGCACACAAACACACACACACACACACACACACACACAGACACTCACTCTAAATATAGAGCACACACACTATCAAAACGTGCATATGGACATGCATGCATGGACACGTGCGCAGACGGCGCACATATTGACGTACACACACGCGCGCGCACACACACACACACACACACACACACACACAGAGAGAGCCAACACTAAATTAATCCATACACAATACGAGTGCTAAAAGGCACCTCTTATCATTGTGTGGCCCATCTGTTATGTTCTGTCCCAGCATGCCACATTCATAATAGAATACCACAAGATTTAAGGTACATGGTTTAAAAACTCTAATCTGCTAAATGCAACTAAGAGGACCTATTATACCCTTTTATAAAGTCTTGATGTTGTTTCAGGCTCTACTAGAACAGGTTTTCCTGCTTGAATGTTGATTATTTTCCTCATATTCTCCATTGTTGCGGCTCCTCTCTTCCCAGTCTGTCAGTAACGCTCTGTTTACTTCCTGTCTCTATGAAGCCCCTCCTTCTGAAAAGCACACTGTGCTCTGATTGGTCGGCTGGAGCAGTGTGTCGTGATTGGTCAAGCACTTCGAGTGTGTTTGGGAAATGTCCCGCCCCTTTCAACACTACTAATTAACTCAACCAGGCCCCGCCCCTTTATTCTGCGTATGAATTATTATAATGAGGAATATTGTGACGTGTTCGTTCCCGGAAGAAACTCAAGACTACAATGGAGGCGTTTCAGGGAGTAATAACCTCCAAAAAGTCCTTTTTCACCATTTTAGTAGACATATGTTTACTGACAATGGCAATAAAAACAATCATATAATCAAGAAGTGTAATTATGTGAAGAATCATACAAAACATAATTATGACAGAGTGTCTGTGACAGAGTATTTACTTCAATAGTTTCATATGCATAAAATAGATAAACATCAAGAATGCTGAATAGATAGCTTCCTATTTTAGCAACATATACCATAAATTAGATCTATAAATTGCTGAGATGAATATTTTTAGTCTCCTGAACATGTCTGGGTCACATTTCAACCAAAAATAATGGCGTAATTACATACTTAAAAAAAAAAAAGACTACTTTTGGGGAAATTGTTATTGTCATTCAAATAATCTAATAATGATCCAATTAGATTAATCAGATAATCAGATTATAGTATGACTAAACAGATTCATCATGCCAGGAAATATTCTTATATATACTGTATATATATATATATATATATATATATATATATTATATATATATATACAGTATATATATATATATATATATATATATATATATATACATATATATATTATTCAGATTAGTACTCTGAGAGTGAATCAGTGTTATTTTAGTATTATTTTTATACTATTATAGAAATTGATTATTATGAATTAGCTTTTATTTTTTATATTTTCAGTTGTTTTAATTGTAAATTTAAGCTTTAATAACATGCTTCCGCATATTACACTTGATGTGTAATTCAGAAAATGACATCTATTCATCTTTTTGCAGTCCGATTAAATAAAGAGTCGAGAAAAAGACGCTGAAACTGCATGTGATTCATTCGCACTGGAAACAGTTTCGACTGATGCAAAAGAAGGTTAAGATAAGAAAAAAAGATAAGAAAAACCTTTATTTGTCCCACAATGGGGAAATTACGGAATTACATGTAACATGTTGTACTTTCATATACATATCCAGTAAATTAGATCTATACATTGCTGAGATGTATATCTTTAATCTCCAGAACACGTCATGGGTCATATTTCAACCAAAAAACTCAAAATGTCAAACTATCCAGTGAACGCCCTCATCATAGTTGAACACGGACATGAAGAGAAGCTTTTAACGGCTTGTTATTAAGACAAAGAGTTTCTTTTACCCTCCAGCTGCAGCGCGACACGTTACCGTCACCAAACGCTGGTTTCTGTACATCAGATCTCCTCAGTTTCACTCACTTACACCACGTCCTTAAGTGTCTCTGTGGGCTTCTTTGTGCTGAGGTCAGAGGTCATGAGGAAGGTGCTGGTGTGTCAGCTTGAGTCCGGCACAGCAGACGGAGACGCTGCACACGGGACACATGAAAAGCCTGTTATTCACTGGAGAGACTTTAGGAGGGTTATTAGACGCTCGAGACTCTCTGTCTGTGCGAGGGCTTTTATTTCCCACTTACACAAACAACTGTCATCGGTTTAACAATGAAGCTCAGCGCACAGGACTAGAGAGCTATAGTGAGACTCAGGATGGGTGAAACGGCTGGAATTCGTGATTAAACGTGAATAAACATTGACTCTTTTATGAGGGAATGATCTACAGTCCCATGAATCACTGCAAACTATGAGACATAAAGGGACCAGGCGGCAACCTTCCGGTCTCTCTTTAAAAAACCAACACGGAAGTGACATAAACTGCAGTTCATCGACTGGCCACTAGAGACCGGCTGCAGGAGAGAGTCAATCCCATAGACCCCCATGTTAAAATGCCCAACTTTACAGCAGAAAAACACATGTTTACAGTCTGGTGCAAAAAGTGGTTTTGGTCTATACAGCTAATTTTGCCCTTTATGACGACTGTGAGGCGGGTGAATTTTTTTATAACTCATCCGTTTAAATGATATTAAGCCTTAAAGTTCTGCATAATTTAGGGTGTGTGCTGTTTGTTAGCGTCACGTCACCTCAGCTAAATGCACATTTTCGGTTACCTGGGAGTGACGCGCGGCCAAGATGGCGACGGCTGGCTCCGCCCACTTTGGGCTTCAAAAACGCTCTTCAGAAACACTACGGGTGACGTCACGGACACTACGCACATTTTTTTTACAGTCTATGAAAGGGACGCAACGACTGGCCACTTGGTGGCGCTTTAAATGAAACAAACACAAAAATGCCAATAGCTACGCAACAGTCAGTCCGATTGACTTGAAAACTGGCATGCGGTGTCTTCGTCCAAAGTGACACGATTGTCTACGAGGACATTCATGTATCTCGAATAACACGGCCAATAGCTATAACTCAAACAAAATGAGATATTTTCACCAAACTCGGCACACATATGTATGAGCTCATTCTTGACTGGCCTCTTGGTGGCGCTATAACATGGAAAAGACATAAAATGGCTATAACTACGTGACCCTAAGTCTGATTGGCTTGAAAATTGGCATGCGGTGTCTTTGTCCAAGATGCCAAGACTGCCTTTGAGGACATTCGCATATCTCGAAAAACACGTCCGCCGTCGGCCAATGAATTTCGAGCGGTTGTCAGACGAGGGGCTCTATTAAGGGACGCAGCGACTGGCCACTTGGTGGCGCTTTGAAATTAAACAAACACAAAAACGGCTATAGCTAAGCCGAAAAAAGATGGGACGACATCACCGTTCATCAGGAATTCATCACTGAACAACCATAAAGCTCATCTGTCAAGATATGTGTCAAGTTAATGATATACATTTTATATCATTAAAAATATATCTGCTGCTGTTCTTCACCTGTTGAAGTTTCCCGGTGTGTGTATGAGTGTGTGGAGCGCGCAGACGGGCAGCAGACACACAAAGGATAGTGTGAGCGTCCAGCGTTTGTGTGTCTGTGAGAGAGCATGTGTGTGTGTGTTCACCTGTTGAAGGTTCCCCGGTGTGTGTATGAATGTGTAGAGCGTGCAGACGTGCAGGAGACACACGGATGACAGTGTGTGTGTGTATGTGTGTTCACCGGTTGAATGTTTCCCGGTGTGTGTATGAGTGTGTAGAGCACGCAGACGTGCAGGAGATACACAGAGGACAGTGTGAGCGTCCAGCGTGTGTGTGTATGAGTGTGTAGAGCGCGCAGACGTGCAGGAGACACACGGATGACAGTGTGTGTGTATGTGTGTTCACCTGTTGAAGGTTCCCCGGTGTGTGTATGAGTGTGTAGAGCGCATAGACGAGCAGGAGAGACACAGAGGACAGTGTGAGCGTCCAGCGTGTGTGTGTATGTGTTTGTGTGTGTGTGTTCACCTGTTGAAGGTTCCCCGATGTGTGTATGAGTGTGTAGAGCGCGCAGACAGGCAGGAGAGACACCGAGGACAGTGTGAGCGTCCAGCCCATCATCAAGGCCCATCCAGGAGCCGTCACACCGTTAGCAAGGGTCAGCGGAGACCAGAATATCAGCGAGAACACCAGCGTGCCCTAAACACACACACACACACGGAGAGAGTTTCTCAGAGGAGGCGGACGGTCCGTCAGCAGCAGATGTCAGTGACACACGAGATACACACGATACACACGCCGGGCGTCAGGAAACGCCAGCAGAGCCTGAAGCTGCAGAGCGGCTCGTAACCGATCATGGCCTCGATGTCACGACTGAAGCGATCCGCGCCTGAGGACAACACAGCAACACCAGTGTGTGTGAGATAGAGAGAGAAAGAGTGTGTGTGTGTGTGTGTGTGTGTGTGTGTACCATAGATCCATCCGATGGCCACTGACTGACAGACGGACAGCAATATCAGACTGGTTCCACTGCAGGAGAAATGATCGTAGATCTGAAACACATACAGGCCTCCCTGATCATCAGACACAGAGAGGAACTGCCATTATAAAGCTTGGAAGAGCCAGGACATTTTTTAATATAACTCTGATTGTATTCGTCTGAAAGAAGAAATATGGATAGATACACTTTAATGATGGATAGATGCACTTTTATGATGGATAGATGCAGTTTTATGATGGACAGATGCACTTTTATGATGGATAGATGCAGTTTTATGATGGACAGATGCACTTTTATGATGGAAATGATGCACTTTTATGATGGATATGATGCAGTTTTATGGACTTCAAAACAGAAACGGCCATTCACTGCCAATACAAAGCTTGGAAGAGCCAGGACATTTTTTAATTTAACTCTGATTGTATTCGTCTGAAAGAAGAAAGTCATATACACCTAGGATGACTTCAGGGTAAATCATGGGCTAATTTTCATTTCTGGGTGAACTAGATCTTGGAGAGAGGAAGAAAGGACAGCGAGAGTTGAGATGTCTCACCGGCGTCACCATCAGAAGCCCGAGCAGAAAACAGGCAAAACACACGAGCAGGAGCAGAATCTCCCGTCGACGACCTCTGCGAACGACCTCGGGATACAGATCCGACACCGACATCATCAGCGCCTCGAGACTGACGAACTGAACACACACATACAGCGATCAGCAGCACCGCCACACCTGCAGCACACACACACCTGAGAGACGTCACACCTGAGTGTCCAGACCCAACATGATGATCATGAGGAAGAAACACACGGCCCACAGCTGAGGCAGAGGCATCAGGGAAACGGCCCGCGGATACGCTATAAACGCTAGACCAGGACCTGAAAGAGAATATACGCAGAAAACCTTCTCAGAACTTTAGCTAATGTTAGCTAAAGTTATGAACATATTCTTCCTGTAACGTTAATAGAACGTTTGTTTAAAGTTATCTGGTCTTTAATAATGTTTCTCAAAACATTTGTGAAAAAACATATTTTGTACAATATTCATGGAACGATTTTCAGAACTCTTCTAGTTAGACGATCATTTAACGTTTTTTACGACTTTATGTCTCTGAATGTTCTGAAACGTTCCCATAATCTCGCTTGCAGCAGATCTGAACAGAAAAAGGTTGTTCTACTAAGTGCTTAAAGGGATACTTCACCTCTGGAAAGATGAATGTGTATTTAAATTTACAGTATGTAGTAGAAATGTGAAATTATTTTTGAATTTGGAGCCTTCTAGACTGAGAAAAGTAAAAAAAAAAAAAAATGTTTGGCTCATGTGGATGAAAGACAACAACTCCCAGAATGCACTTACTTCGCTGCCCTAGGAGGACACTCCCAAGCCACGCCTACCGGTTACAGAGGGCAGCTACTAGTTGACTCGAAACTGAAAAGACGCTGTTTTATCGTGAGTCTCCGTAACGAGTCTGCCCGGGATTTCGAGATCGCCCAAAATGTCGGGATTCGGCTTTTGCGTTCTACAGTCGCCATTCATCATGTTTACTGTGGCGAGCAGGACGAGAATGAGGGCCGCGGGAGAATGGCGCGAGGCCGGTGGCATGATTACTGATAAGCGACACCTGTGAGACGCACCGGTCTCGTATCTCTCACGGAGGAGAGGGAATTTTCTTAGAAATGCTATAACGCACATCAACCGATCACTTGTTTAGCGTTCATGTAAACACTACATTCAGATTCACCAATCGGAATGAATTCAGTTAGACTGAAACAAAAGGTGTGCATGTAAACAATGAATGGCGACTATTAGAAAGCAAAAACTGAATCCCGGACATTTTGGACAATCTCGACGGCCGGACATGTCCGGAAAAAAGAGGATGTATGGTAACCCCTACTACTCAGCTTTCTCCACAGAAAAAGAGCCTGTTAGCTTAGCCTCCAAAAAAAGATGATCCCCCTATGGGCGGGTTGAACACATGCGGGACAGCTCCTCCTACTGGCTGTAGTCTTTAGCCTCTGGCCAAAAAATTCTCTGATGACGCAAAATGACGATTTTTGCGTCATCAGAGGATTTTTTCCAGACAAAAAATACATAAATCTCTTGTCCCAGGGGGATATGAGGGAGGGAAGCATGGTAATTCGAAAATACTACAGGTTTTCTACTGATACAAAGCTTAATGCTAAATGCTGAAGTATCCCTTTAAGATGCTTGACATGAAGGGGTTGAATAATTTTGAGACTGCAGAAGTCATAAAAAGTTTGTATTTTCAATTGAATTTTGGGAAACCACATTGAAACATTTGTTGCACTGAGCCATTTCAATTTGATTTCCATTTCCATTACTTTTGTTTGATTTGTTCATTGCAAACAGCTGAAAGTCTGTAATTTTGCCAATAAATCTGATTTTCATTGGGTGTTGAATAACTGATACTTGAATAATTGAATAATGATGAAACTGTATTTGCTCTCAGAGTGAATATGCACGTGTGATGCCCATCATGCATCGTGTCTGACCTGACTGCGCCACGTCTGCGATATCCACACCCTGCTCCTGCGCCATGAAGCCGAGCACCGAGAAAATGGCGAATCCTGAAACGAAACTGGTGGCACTGTTGAGGAGACACAGTCTGAAACAGTCCCTGAAACACAAACACAAAGCTGAAATACAATAATAAAATAATAATAAATTCAGATACAAAAACATTTGTATCTAATGCCGCACCGGTGTCTGAAGCACGTGTGAAATCACACCAAACCTTTTGGCCGATGGAGACGTGACGAAAGTATCGAAGAGTAGCATGTCAACAAGACAAAGGGCATCTACAGTCAAACCAACATTTATTCAGACACCTTCAACATTCCTCACATTATCACAGTTTATTCACTATAGTTTAGAAAATGGTAATAAATATGAGCAGAACTCAGTTGATATTTGACTGGTTTTGTCCGTCCTTCTGTTAGACTGTCTCACACATGAATTATGTTGAATATCTGTCAGCTGTTAAATTTAACTACACAATTAGATAATACCAGTTTAGCTCAACCAATCACCAAGCAATTATTCATTTTGTTCAGTCTGTGTGTAAAAAGAGCATTAGCAATTAAAGAAAACACACTTCAGCAAAACATGATCAGCTCAAAAGAGTCATTTTTGGTCTCAAATTTTTATACGTTTTAGTCACTGTATGAAGAATTATTGGGTATAATATGTCACAGTTCACTTTATTTTGCTCTCCTCACTTACATAAATGAACTATAATGTCCTGCACACACTGGTAAAAAAATATAAAAAATTATATCTGGTGTCTAAATCATTTTTGGTTTGACTGTAAGTCACGGAATCACTAAGTTCTAATTGTCTGAAGAAGCCTTCTCAGGGAACAGAGTTACATATGAGATGTTCCCTTTCGAGGTAACTCAACGCTTGAGTGTCCACACCGCCATACTGAACAAATGCCTGACCAACAAGGTTGAAGTACACACATATGCACAAACCCTGTTCCCACTGAACGAACTGACCCAGAATGACTGGGGTCGAATTCATGTCCAAACTGTATGTATGTGTGCAGAAAGAAGCAGCCAGCTGCAACACAAACCTCTTTGTGTTTAGACAAACAATCACACTGAAATAGACACACGGCTTCTGAAGACAAAGAAGCAGGGGATTTTGTGACGTGATGCCCTTTTATGGTCTTGTTGACATGCCACGCTTTGTCACCTGACCTCTGTCAGCCAATAGGATTGGCGTGATTTCACACGTGCTTCAGACACCGGTGCATGCTAAAGGCGTTCCCAAATGCATACATGTAAATAAACATTAATTAATCATAAGACCAGGAACATGAATTAGAAAAGTACACAGAGTTGTGATTGACTTCATGTTGATGTTAAATGTGTGTGAGTTTTTGTGAGAGGAAGGACATACTTGTAACAGTCGTTGTTGAATTTATTGTAGCTTCCCAGAGCCGTGAGACTTCCCAGACCGATGCCGTACGAGAAGAAGATCTGAGTCCCTGCATCCATCCATACCTTCAGCAGAGACACACAGAACTCACTGCTTTCTCAACTTCACGTCGAGTATATTAGTAAAGATTTGACTATGAAGTTTATCTCCCGTTTTACAAGCAGCCTCAAACTTGTCACAACAAGTCACTATTTAATCAAATCCTGTCCAATTGTTGCAGATTAAAAACCGAACAAAGCAGATTGTCATAAATGATTAAATGATAAATCAAATCCTGGCTGAAACTGCATGTGCTATTTATGTTGGTTGCATGTATAAACGTTTATCACAGTTTCAATTTAATGATGCTATAATGTCAAGTGAAAGTGATAACGCATACAACCTGAATATATGAGAATCTCTATTATTATTTTCATAAAAGGCTTGCAAACATATTTCATAGGGGGAAATTATTTAAAATGGTTGCATCAATCATTAAAATGCAAATTATTTGGTTTTGTCCTGCATGTTGGTTACACCTCACTTGATTTAATCTGAACTAATATTAATAATACAATCTCAAACAAAACTCCTCTCCTGATTATTTTTATGCACATAACTGTTAGTAGAGATTAACTGTGTCCTATTCCATCTTCGTCTGTGTTTAGTGTGTAATGTTGCTGTTTGATCATGAAAAAGCTCCAGTTCTTCTCTGTTGTAGTCTT
The DNA here is from genome assembly GCF_964197995.2 of Scardinius erythrophthalmus. Lineage (NCBI taxonomy): Eukaryota > Metazoa > Chordata > Actinopteri > Cypriniformes > Leuciscidae > Scardinius > Scardinius erythrophthalmus. The sequence goes on along the minus strand of NC_138223.1, from coordinate 1,570,713 downwards.
GAGTTTCTTCCGGGAACGAACACATCACAATATTCCTCATTATAATAATTAATGCGCAGAATAAAGGGGCGGGGCCTGGTTGAGTTAGTTAGTTGTGTGTTAAACTGGCGGTTATGGTAAGGGGCGGGGCATTTCCCAAACACAATCGAAGCGCTCGACCAATCACAACACACTGATCCAGCCGACCAATCAGAGCACAGTGTGCTTTTCAGAAGGAGGGGCTTCATAGAGACAGGAAGTAAACAGAGCGTTACTGACAGACTGGGAAGAGAGGAGCCGCAACAATGGAGAATATGAGGAAAATAATCAACATTCAAGTTCTAGTAGAGGCAGAAACAACATCAAGACTTTGTAAAAGGGCAGAATATGCTTCTTTAATGCATGTTGCACATATTTGTTTCTAAGCCGTACTTGTTTCACTCTGCATCTTATACAGGAGATCATGTGACGCTACCTGTGGGTCCGTCAGCCGTGTGTGATTGGGTTTCAGGTAGTAAATAATCCCGTCCACGGCACCGGGGAGCGTCACGCCACGAACCAACAACACCAGCAGCATCACGTACGGGAAGGTAGCGGTCACATACACAACCTACACAGCAGAACATTAAAAAACACAACTCAACAATGAACTTCAACTGAAAACATACAGATTTAAATGGTTTCCACAAAAATCTGAAACTGTTTTCAACATTGATGATAATCATAACTGTTTCTTGAGCATCAAATCCTCATATTAGAGTGATTTCTGAAGGATCATGTGACACTGAAGACTGGAGTAATGATGCTGAAAATTCAGCTTTGATCACAGGAATAAATTACATTTTACTATATATTCACATAGAAAACAGATGATTTACATTGCAATAATAATTCCCGATTTGTACTGTATTTTTGATAAATTAATTGTCTATCTATCTATCTATCTAAAAAAGACCTACTTGAGTTTAAACATCACAATCTATTAAAGTTATTGTATTTGTTAGTTATTGGACTCTGGCATAAGGGGCATAAAGGAGCACTACTGCATAAACACAATACACAAACACCTTGCCGGTGGATTTGACTCCTTTCCAGACACAGAAGTAGCAGACGACCCACACCAGCATTAGACACAAGGCCAGACGGAGGTTCAGCGAGCCCAGATGATCTACACTAGCAGACAGATCCAACACCTCACGCCTGGAGAGAGAGAGAGAGAGAGAGAGAGAGAGAGAGAGAGAGAAAAACATCAAACACAAACATCTCCATCCAAGAGCTCAAAGATGAGCTCAGGCAGCTGAAGAAAGACACCAACTCTTCCATCACTGAACTCAACAGAGCTCTCAGAGAACTGCAAGGAGAAAACCAAGCTCTCCGCACACAGATGTGCAAGCTAGAGGAGGACAACGAGAGAAAAGAAGAGAACTTCTCCAGACAGCTGCAAGAGATGAGAGAGCAGTTCCAGAAAAACACAGAAGACAACACACTTCACCACAGTACAGCTCCTACTACAGACTACACAAACACAGACAGCGAGCCTGCCACACACACACAGACCTCTGCAGAAACACAACCCTCCCCCGCCCACCCTCCAGAACCTGACCCAGATGTTCTCCTCCCCATGGACTCTAATGGGAAGTTCTTGGACCCACAGAAACTCTTCCCACATCAGAACGTCTCTGCAAAACGATGCAGCACAACTGGCCACGCCCAGCAGATCATCAGAGACTTCACAGGACACCCCTCATGCGTCATAATCCACACCGGGACTAACGACCTTCACTCGCTGCGCAACAACACTGCTGATGCGGTCAGAAAAATGGCAGAAATCACCAGCAAAAAGTTCCCAGAATCCCGGATCATTATATCCACACTTCTCCCACGACATGACACACCACCACACATCATCCACAACATCAACACTGAGATTTCCCGCAGATGTTCTGCACTGCCAAACGTGCACCTGGTCCACCACCACCACATCGGCCTCCAGCACCTGTACGACGGACTCCACCTGCACAGAGATGCAGTGCGCATTTTTGCAAGGACCCTTAAAGATGCAGCCCTGGGCCGCACCCCATCGCCACCGAGACATCTGCTACCGACTCCAGAACACTACCGGCCCATTCACCCCTTCATGCCCAGACACAACCCCCCGACCCCGACGAGGAATCACCGCTTCATGCCTAGACACAACCCCTCGACCCCGGAGAGGAGAGACGTCGGCCTGACGAGCTTCCCACATCATCCTCCACTTCCACACCCACCTATGGCCCACTACACACCTGTAAACCTGCAGTCACCAACTCCACGTCCACCTGCTGGCCATCAAGTCCCCATTAGCAAGAAGAAACCAAGAAACCCCCCACACCCAGATAAACCCCTTCATCCGAGAGCACAGAGCTACGCTGAAGCTTTAGCCCGGCCCCCCGCTCCACCCTCCAGCTCCAGCTCCACACCTGCCAGCGAGCTGAGCCAGATCCGAGAGATGCTGCACACACTGTGCAACCAGCTCCTGAACAGATAAGAACACACACAGTGCTCTACTGAAAAAAAAAAAAAAAAAAAAAAGTGCACTAATGTAAAATGTTTCACATGTATGTTTTCACATGTAGCTTCACCTTATCTTCTCTCTGTCTCACCAAATAGGTTTTTCTTTTAGAATACAAATGCGTTCATTTCAGATAAGTTGCTGGAATATTCAGGGTCTTCACTCTTCAACATTTGGTTCTAAAAGCACAGACCCTGAATTTCTAAAAAATATAGAAGATGTTGATATCATAATCCTCACTGAAACCTGGTGTCGAAATGATGCGCTCACCTACTGTCCCTCAGGCTATTATGAAGTTATTGTGCCCTCAGTCAAACTAAGTTCAGTCCATCGCGGACGAGACTCGGGAGGAATCCTGGTGTGGTACAGGGAGGATCTGGCCAAACACATTTCTACCATTACAGTTGGGAAATTTCATTGCTGGTTAAAATTAAACCAAATTGGCATTTCAGCTACAGACACATATCTCTGTGCCATCTACATTCCCCCAGCGGAGTCCCCTTACCATGATGAGGAATACCTCAACAGCGTCCACACAGAAATCAGCCGTTTCCAGGCCCAGGGAAACGTGCTGCTGTGTGGAGACTTTAATGCCAGAACTGGATCTGAACCTGATGTCATAGATCCAAAGGGCAATGAATATGTGTTTGGCCAAAATCCCCCGAGTCTCACAAGAAAACTTCCACAGAGAAACAACCTTGACCAAACGGTGAATAGAAGCGGTAGAGAGTTGGTGCAGCTCTGCCGAGCCTCAGGCCTGTACATCCTGAACGGCCGGATCAGAGGGGACTCTTTAGGGAGGTTCACGTGTTGTTCAGGTCTTGGAGCTAGTGTAGTTGACTATGCCATCACTGACATGGACCCATCCTCCTTCAATGCATTCACTGTCAAACAGCAAACTCCGCTTTCCGACCATAACCAAACTAACATCTATATCAAAACACATCACACACCAGAACAAAACAGGCCAGAAACCTGCCAAATGTATCCGGTCCAGCAGAGGTACAGATGGGCTTCTGACAGCGCAGACAAATTTGTGCAAGCCCTCAGCTCTGAAGAACTAAAACAGTTAATAAATACATTTATTAATAAGAAATTCGAAACAATTAAAGATGGTGTTAATTTGGCTACAAATGAAATCAATTACATATTTAAAAAAGCAGCACATAAAAGTGAATTGAAAAAGAAAGGCAAAAAATACATTAAAAATACTCCAAAAGATGAAAAATGGTTTGACTCAGAATGCAAAACATTAAGAAAACAACTTAGAAAATTATCAAATCTGAAACATAAAGAACCAAACAACACTGAGATAAGAACTGAATACTTTTCTAAACTAAAAATATATAAAGACACAATTAGAGTGAAAAAGCAACACCATCTGACCAAAAGTATAGAAGAATTAGAACATTCAATAAATCAGAATCAGTTCTGGGATATGTGGAACAATCTGAGCACAACGAAACCACAAGACCTGCCAATTCAAGATGGAGAAATCTGGACAAATCATTTTGAAAACTTGTATAAAGAAATCCCATCAAACCAACTTAATGATAATTATAATCTGATCAAACAAAATCTACAAACTCTTGAAGAGACAATTAAAAATAATCAAAATCCACTTGACTTCCCAATTACACACGAAGAATTGACAAACAAACTCAAGAGCCTTAAAGGAAAGAAATCTTGTGGTCCTGACGGCATTCTAGGAGAGATGCTGAAACACAGCACACCTGAGCTGCAGGCGGCCGTGCTCAAACTGTTCAACACTGTACTTAGTTCAGGCTGCTTTCCTGACATCTGGAGCCAAGGACTTATTACCCCAATTCATAAGAGTGGAGATAAATTGGACCCTAATAATTTCAGAGGCATTTGTGTGAGCAGTAATCTGGGGAAGTTATTTAGCAGTATTTTAAACAACAGAATTGTAAGCTTCCTTAACGAACACAATGTCCTGAGCTCAAGTCAGATTGGCTTCGTTCCAAATCACAGAACTACTGACCACATTTACACCCTACACACCCTAATCAATAAGCACGTAAAACAGACCAAAAACGGAAAAATATTTGCATGCTTTGTCGATTTCAAAAAAGCATTTGATTCTATTTGGCACAACGGATTATATTACAAACTTTTACAAAGTGGTGTAGGGGGTAAAGTTTATGACACTATAAAATCAATGTATTCGAACGACAAATGTGCAATACGAATTGGCAACAAACACACACAATTCTTCACCCAGAAAAGAGGAGTGCGGCAGGGCTGTGGGCTGAGTCCAACGCTGTTCAACATCTACATTAATGAGCTAGCGGTGCAGCTGGAGCAGTCTACAGGCCCTGGACTCACTCTACAGGACAGGAGCATCAAGCTCTTGCTGTACGCAGACGACCTGGTGCTGCTGTCACCCACTGCACAGGGACTACAGCAGCACCTGGACCTGCTGGAGAACTACTGCCAGAACTGGGCCCTGGCAGTCAACCTCACCAAGACCAACATTATGGTCTTTCAGAAGAAGCCCAGATCTCAGGAACACAGATACCAGTTCAGCCTAGGCAGCACCGCCCTAGAGCACACGATGCAGTACACTTACCTCGGCCTGGTCATCACTGCATCGGGGAGTTTCAGTGTGGCAGTGAATGCTCTCAAAGATAAAGCTCGAAGAGCTCTCTACGCAATTAAGAAAAAATTCCAAAACATTGAACTACCGATTCCAATCTGGTGTAAAATCTTTGATAGTGTAATTCAGCCCATTGCGCTGTATGGAAGTGAGGTTTGGGGTCCACTCAGTGATCAGAGCTACACTAGATGGGACAGGCATCCAACAGAAGCCCTACACACTGAATTCTGCAAAATGATTCTGAAACTACAAAGGAAAACACCCAATAATGCATGTAGGGCAGAATTAGGCCGATTCCCATTGATTATTAATATGCAAAAAAGATCCCTCAAATTCTGGATGCATCTAAAATCAAGTCCCACAGAATCGCTACATTTTAAAGCACTACAAACCCAAGAACTGAACTGAACCCCGAAAAGAGTCTCCTCAGTCAGCTGGTCCTGAGACTCACTAACCCGACTAACCCTACTAACTCTAACCAGTCTCAGACCAGCACTGCTTCTCACACACACATCAGAATAAACCAAATTACCAAACAGTCTAAAAGTACATATCTGGAACATTGGGATCAGGAAACTAAAACACAAAGTAAATTACAATTCTATCGAAATCTGAAATCAAATTATGAACTGGAAGAATATCTCCAGAGTGTGAGAGACACAAAGCAGAGACGGATCCTGAGCCGGTACAGGCTGAGTGAACACAGTCTCGCCATCGAGACGGGCAGACACAGGAAGAGCTGGTTACCCCGAGAGCAGAGGGTGTGTGTTCACTGCAGGACAGGAGAGGTCGAGACAGAGACGCACTTCCTCCTTCACTGTCACAAATACACTTCAGTCAGAGAACTCTACTTCAGCAAACTCACTAACCTAATACAGAACTTCACAGCCATGACTGAAGTAGATCAGATGAAGATCCTGCTAGGAGAGGGCCAGACAGCAGCACTCGCTGCCAGATACGTGTGTGTGTGCCACAGCCTGAGAGACAGCAGGTGAATGTGTGTGTGATGTGTGTGTCTGACCTCAGTGTGTTTCCCTACTGTCCACCACAGTGACCTTCAGTGACGTGTGTGTGTGTATATGTTAAAACACTGTGGTGTAAAACGTTCACAGATATTATAATTTGTTTCACTGTTAATTTGTACAATTAATTTAAGTTGTTCATTTAGATTTAAGTTATGTTATAATATTCTATTTTTTTGTACTTTATAATTTTATACTGTATAATTATTCTATGTGTTCCAAGCTTTGGCAATATTGTAACATGTACAGTCATGCCAATAAAGCAATTTTGAATTGAATTGAATTGAATTGAGAGAGAGAGAGAGAGAGAGAGAGAGAGAGAGAGAGAGAGAGAGAGAGAGAGAGAGAGAGAAAGAGAGAGAGAGAGAGAGAGAGAGAGAGAGAGAGAGAGACTCAGTACACACACTCACACACACCATCAAACGCTTCAGACAAGGACCCGTGCACACCGTCATACCAGACACTCACTCCCAAAACTCCATGACTGGAGATGTGGCGTTCTCAGAGACATCGCTGGCGTTGTGTTGCTCAAAGCCCACGCAGGAATCTAGAGGAGATTAAACACGAGATTAAACACATTATAAACGAGAATAAAGACATAATACACGATATTAAAGACATTATAAACGAGGTTAAAGACATAATACACGAGATTAAAGACATAATACACGAGATTAAACACATTATAAACAATATTAAAGACATAATACATGATATTAAAGACATTATAAACGAGATTAAACACATTATAAACAAGATTAAAGACATTATAAACGAGATTAAACACATTATAAACAAGATTAAAGACATTATACATGAGATTAAAGACATAATACACGAGATTAAAGACATTATACATGAGATTAAAGACATAATACACGATATTAAAGATATTATACATGAGATTAAAGACATTACAAACGAGATTAAAGATATTATACACGAGATTAAAGACATTATAAATGAGATTAAACACATTATAAACAAGATTAAAGACATTATAAACGAGATTAAACACATTATAAACAAGATTAAAGACATTATAAACGAGATTAAACACATTATAAACAAGATTAAAGACATTATACATGAGATTAAAGACATAATACACGAGATTAAAGACATTATACATGAGATTAAAGACATTATACATGATATTAAAGACATTATACATGAGATTAAAGACATAATACACGATATTAAAGATATTATACATGAGATTAAAGACATTACAAACGAGATTAAAGATATTATACACGAGATTAAAGACATTATAAATGAGATTAAACACATTATCCATGAGATTAGAGACATAATACACGAGATTAAAGACATAATACACGAGATTAAACATATTATAAACGAGATTAAACACATTATAAACAAGATTAAAGATATTATCCATGAGATTAAACACATTATACACGAGATTAAAGACATAATACACAAGATTAAACACATAATACACAAGATTAAACACATTATACATGAGATTAAACACATTATAAACGAGATTAAAGACATTATAAACGAGATTAAACACATTATAAACAAGATTAAAGACATTATCCATGAGATTAAAGACATTATACACGAGATTAAAGACATAATACACAAGATTAAACACATTATACACAAGATTAAACACATTATACATGAGATTAAACACATTATAAACGAGATTAAAGACATTATAAACGAGATTAAACACATTATACACGAGATTAAAGACATTATACACGAGATTAAACACATTATACACGAGATTAAAGACATTATACACGAGATTAAACACATTATACACGAGATTAAAGACATAATACACAAGATTAAACACATTATACACAAGATTAAACACATTATACATGAGATTAAACACATTATAAACGAGATTAAAGACATTATAAACGAGATTAAACACATTATACACGAGATTAAAGACATTATACACGAGATTAAAGACATACACGATATTAAATACATTATAAACGAGATTAAACACATAATACACAAGATTAAACACATTATACATCAAATTAAACACATTATACACAAGATTAAACACATTATACACGAGATTAAACACATTATACACGAGATTAAACACATTATACACGAGATTAAATACATTATACATCAAATTAAACACATTATACACGAGATTAAACACATTATACACGAGATTAAATACATTATAAACGAGATTAAATACATTATAAACGAGATTAAAGACATTATAAACGAGATTAAACACATTATACACGAGATTAAAGACATTATACACGAGATTAAAGACATTATACACGAGATTAAAGACATTATACACGAGATTAAAGACATTATAAACGAGATTAAAGACATTATAAACGAGATTAAAGACATTATAAACGAGATTAAACACATTATACACGAGATTAAAGACATTATACACGAGATTAAAGACATTATACACGAGATTAAAGACATTATACACGAGATTAAAGACATTATACACGAGATTAAAGACATTATACACGAGATTAAAGACATTATACACGAGATTAAAGACATTATACACGAGATTAAAGACATTATTAACGAGATTAAAGACATTATAAACGAGATTAAACACATTATACATGAGATTAAACACATTATACATGAGATTAAACACATTATACACGAGATTAAAGACATTATACACGAGATTAAAGACATTATTAACGAGATTAAAGACATTATAAACGAGATTAAACACATTATACACGAGATTAAAGACATTATACACAAGATTAAAGACATTATACACGAGATTAAAGACATTATACACGAGGACGCTTTTCTCACTCTATACCCTGAAGTCTCTGAAATCACTTTTGTCAGTCAAAAGAATAAATATAATGTGCTATGAATAAGCCTGTCATGATCGGGAATATTGTGCTGATGATACAAATAATTTAATTCTATTTTGTTCATGTCACTTACAGTGTAAACCTAATATGTTATTTTTTTAAACTTGGAATTGTACATAATATAATAATAAAAATGAAAATGATATAGGCTCATATGATTTACTTTAATGTTGTGAAAATTTATATTATTGATATAGTTATTAATATAATAATTTATAAAGTTATTACTATAATATAATATAAATAATATTTATATAATTATTAATATACGTATTTATATGATATTATATTGCAATATAACATAATATAGGCTCATATGATTTATGTTAATGGTGTGAAAAATTATAATATTTATATAATTATGAATACAAGTAATTATAATATAATGTAATATAATATATTATATTGCAATATAATATAATATAATACAGGCTCATGATTTACATCAATACTTTAAAAAAAATATATAATTATAAATAAAAGTAATTATAATATAATGTAAGATAATATATTATATTGCCATATTATATAATATAGGCTCATATGATTTACTTAATAATTAATTAATAATATTAATATACGTATTAATGTAAGTATTTATAATATAATATAATATAATATAATATAATATAATATAATATAATATAATATAATATAATATAATATAATATAATATAATATAATATAATATAATATAATATATAATGCAGTCTGATTAAACACACAAGCCTTTATTTCGTATGAATAGTCGTATCTATAATAATAGTAGTATATCTAATAGTCGTTGACTATCTTTATGTACTATAACAGTGAATTTTTTAATATTCTTTATTTTTTACTCCATCAATGTTGATTCTCTTGCTTCTCTCACCACTGAAAGCAATGGACAGCACTTTCTCTTACTGGGATGGCATGTGATTAAAATTCAAACTTTTCAAACACAATTAATGCTGCAATCTCAAATAATTGTGATTAGATAGAATAACCAAGATCATATGAGCTAATAATTCAAATTACACAATGTGTAAAAAATCTGTTTTGTTTCGCTGTGTGAAAAAGTCTCTCCAAATCCTCGCCCTTCGAAATCAATGAGATGTTGCTCTATGGGTGGGGAATGAGTCCTGAGTGTCAAGATGTTTGGATAATGGAAATGACTGGGCCAAATTTCTGCCTAAATCTCGGCCTGATGCGCTCATGTGAACACACAGATGATGTGAGCGCTCTCACACACTGACGGCACAGAAACCCTCAGACACAGCAGGAGCTTGAGATACGCGCGTGTAAAGTGTGTTTGTCACCTGTGTTCCAGGTGTTGTTGCAGTGCGCCCAGGGAAGCCTCGTCTGGAAGCTGTTGCACAGGTAGAAGAGCGCCCAGGCCAGAATAATGATGTAATACACACAACTGTGTAAGATCATCATCTGACTGGCGTAACCCAGACCTGCAATGACCCAACCATCCGTCCAAACACAAGCAGAGTTAAAGGGAGAGTTCACCCAAAAATGAAAATTAGCCCATGATTTACTCGCCCTCGAGTCATCCTAGGTGTAAGAAAAATATCCATATTTAACGTTACAAAGTAAAATTCTAGCTTACGGCCATACACAGTCTACTTACACTTCATTAACAGATGCACTTATGATGGACAGATGCACTTTTATGATGGATAGATGCACTTTAATGATGGACAGATGCACTTTAATGATGGACAGATGCACTTTTATGATGGATAGATGCACTTTTATGATGGATAGATGCACTTTTATGACGGATAGATGCACTTTTATGATGGATAGATGCACTTTTATGATGGACAGATGCACTTTTATCATGGATAGATGCACTTTTATCATGGATAGATGCACTTTTATCATGGATAGATGCACTTTTATAATGGATAGATGCACTTTTATCATGGATAGATGCACTTTTATAATGGATAGATGCACTTTTATCATGGATAGATGCACTTTTATCATGGATAGATGCACTTTTATAATGGATAGATGCACTTTTATCATGGATAGATGCACTTTTATGATGGATAGATGCACTTTTATGATGGACAGATGCACTTTTATGATGGATAGATGCACTTTTATCATGGATAGATGCACTTTTATGATGGATAGATGCACTTTTATGACGGATAGATGCACTTTTATGATGGATAGATGCACTTTTATGATGGACAGATGCACTTTTATGACGGATAGATGCACTTTTATGATGGATAGATGCACTTTAATGAGGATAGATGCACTTTTATGATGGACAGATGCACTTTTATGATGGATAGATGCACTTTTATGAGGATAGATGCACTTTTATGACAGATAGATGCACTTTTATGATGGATAGATGCACTTTTATGATGGACAGATGCACTTTTATGATGGATAGATGCACTTTTATCATGGATATATGCACTTTTATGATGGATAGATGCACTTTTATGACGGATAGATGCACTTTTATGATGGATAGATGCACTTTAATGAGGATAGATGCACTTTTATGATGGACAGATGCACTTTTATGATGGATAGATGCACTTTTATGAGGATAGATGCACTTTTATGACAGACAGATGCACTTTTATCATGGATAGATGCACTTTTATCATGGATAGATGCACTTTTATCATGGATAGATGCACTTTTATAATGGATAGATGCACTTTTATGATGGATAGATGCACTTTTATCATGGATAGATGCACTTTTATGATGGATAGATGCACTTTTATGATGATAGATGCACTTTTATCATGGATAGATGCACTTTTATGATGGATAGATGCACTTTTATGATGGATAGATGCACTTTTATGAGGATAGATGCACTTTTGTGATGGACAGATGCACTTTTATGATGGATAGATGCACTTTTATGATGGATAGATGCACTTTTATCATGGATAGATGCACTTTTATGATGGATAGATGCACTTTTATGACGGATAGATGCACTTTTATGATGGATAGATGCACTTTTATGAGGATAGATGCACTTTTGTGATGGACAGATGCACTTTTATGATGGATAGATGCACTTTTATGATGATAGATGCACTTTTATCATGGATAGATGCACTTTTATGATGGATAGATGCACTTTTATGATGGATAGATGCACTTTTATGAGGATAGATGCACTTTTGTGATGGACAGATGCACTTTTATGATGGATAGATGCACTTTTATGATGGATAGATGCACTTTTATCATGGATAGATGCACTTTTATGATGGATAGATGCACTTTTATGAGGATAGATGCACTTTTGTGATGGACAGATGCACTTTTATGACAGATAGATGCACTTTTATGATGGATAGATGCACGTTTATGGACAAAACAGAAACAGCCATTCACTGCCATTATAAAGCTTGGAAAAGAGCCAGGACATTTTTTAATATAACTCTGATTCTATTCGTCTGAAAGAAGAATGTCATATACACCTAGGATAACCTGAGAGTGAGTAAATCATGGGCTAATTTTCATTTTTGGGTGAACTATCCCTTTAAAACTGCAATGCACAAACTCAAAATAAAAAGGTTTATTTACAAATAAAAACAAAACAGACGCACTTCCATCACATGCAGAAAGATTTTGGGCCTGTGTACTAGCTTAGTCATGTGACTTGAGCGCTTTACACAATACAGATTCAACTGCGCTACTTTAAACAATTCAAACATGTAACCTGCAAAAAGCGGGCAGATTTTCCTCCATGCGCCGACTCCTCCCAGACTGGTGAACTGACCCAGCGCCGTCTCCAGCAGGAACAGAGGAACGCCACACACAACCAGGAATAACATGTACGGCACAAGAAACACACCTGTTCGAAAGTGTGTCATAAACAAGTAGAGGTGGAACAATACCCTCATGTCACGATTCGATACATATCACGATACTGAACTCACGATACCATATTATTGCGATACTCCAAGACATCTGATAAAAGGTTAAAAAAATGTACCTTTAATTAAAATGCTAAATTTGGGATTACATTGTGTGTGTAAATGAATAGGCTTGGACTTGGTGCTGGAAACCCAAAGCACAGGACAATAGAGACACCAGAATAACAATATTCATCATTCTGAAGATGAAAATGCAGAATTATTTTAGACGAATATGCTTGATCTCTGTCACTGATATATTTAAAATAATATAGGCCACTTTTTACTGGTAACATCAGACATTTGGCATTATCAGGCCCACAAATATTCCCCCATTGCATTATTATACATTATATTCAACATTATATATAGTAGTTTAATGTAGAACTGACACTAAAACTCTGAAAACACTTTTTTCTCACACAGTAATTTTTATTTTGAGTGAACTATCCACAATATATATTGTCACTATCCACGATACATATTGTTGTATTTTTGTATTGCGATATATTGTGACATGATATATTGTTACACCCCTATAAACAAGGCATACAAGAGCATGCATAGTGTTTTGTGATGTGATGAGCGTCTCACCTCCTCCGTTCTTGTAGCACAGATATGGGAATCGCCATACGTTACCCAGACCGATAATCTGCCCGGCAACAGCCAGCAGATATTCAGCTTTACTGGCCCACTGACCGCGGTCCTGGAGCTGGTCACCGCCTGACCTCTGACCCCCAGTGATGACATGGCAAGACACACACCTGTGGACAGGTCACAGAAGCAGTGTATCGGGACAGTGCAGTCTCGAATGAGACACACACAGCGTTAAACTTACATGACAACGTTGTGTGGCTGTGATTTCATGCTCTTCCGGCCACATGGACACAGTTATCAGCTGGGCTCTTGTGTGTGTGTGTGTGTGTGTGTGTGTTATCTGAGATGTTTAGGGAGGGGTGTCCCTAAATAGGCACTAATGCGAGCAGCACATTGAGCAGGAGTGGCTGCTTATACTCCCTTAAACCGACAAACGTTGACCATACAGTTCCTTCAAAACGTTCAGCATATTACATAGTTTATAATTTCCTCAGCAAGTACTTCCCAAATACTAATACCAAATAAGATTTGATCGAAACACAGTGAGTTATAGAAAAAATGTCAAATGTAAGGATGAATTGTCATTACACTGATTCAATGCTGATTAGAAGCAGCCAGAAGTAACTTGAGTTATGTAATCAGATTACTTTTTCAAGTAACTAGTAAAGTAACACATTACTTTTTCAATTTACAACAAAATATCTAAGCTTCTTTTAAAAATAAGTAACGCTAGTAACTTTTTCACATGTATTGACTGACAGCTCGAAAACAATCAGTATTCCTCAAACTGAATAAAAACAGTAAAATGCAATCTCAGAATTTTATGCAAAACTTTTATAATTAACATTAAATTACACATATATACTTTATGTATTTAATCTCACTTTATTAACTAGTGTCTTTGCTGCTGACCTTCAATGATCTAATTCAACCATACTAATAAGCAAAAATGACTTTAGATTCAGAAATAAGAGTGTTGAACTGTATCCTATTGTCCTCTACTGTACAGGAGTAAATCTGCATTTCCTTCAGCCTGAGACTTATTCACTTCACTGAAAGGGCTTTAACATTTGCCAAGAATATAACTTTTTTTTTGTTGTTGTTATAAAAGAAAAACAAGCTCAGGTGAGAAAAAGTAATGCAAAAGTAATGTAACACATTACTTTTCATAAAAAGTAACTAAGTAACGCAATTAGTTACTTTTTGGGGGAGTAACGCAATATTGCAATGCATTACTTTTAAAAGTAACTTTCCCCAACAGTGATGGTAACCGAAAAACATTGACCATACAATTCCTTCAAAACGTTCAGCATAGTTACATACTTTATAATTTCCTCAAAAAGTACTCCAAATATGTACAATACCAAATAAATAGGATCTGATTGAAACACAGTGAGTTATAGAAGAAACATTAAGGATGAATTGCAGGGGTGTTGCAATATATCCTTTCACAATATATCGCAATACAAAAAATGTATTGTGGAAAGTGACAATATGGTGGAGAGTTCACCCAAAATAAAAATTACTGTGTGAGAAAGAATTCAAGTTTACAGAGTTTTAGTGTCAGTACTACATTAAACTACTATATATCATGTTGAATATGATGTATAATAATGCAATATTTGTGGGTCCTGATAATGCCAAATGTCTGATGTTACCAGTATAAAGTGTCCTACATTATTTTAAATATATCTAGTCAGTGACAGAGATCAAGCATATTCGTCTAAAATAATTCTATATTCAGCTTCAGAATCATGAATATTGTTACTCTGGTGTCTCTATTGTCCTGTGCTTTGGGTGTCCAAGACTATTCATTTACACACACAATGTAATACCAAATTTAGCATTTTAATCAACAGTGCATATTTTTGTTAACCTTTTATCATATGTCTTGGAGTATCGCAATAATAATGATCGAGAGTTCAGTATCGTGAAATATGACTCTGGATCACGTCACCAGTCTCGAGTCGCACGGGTATATCTGTGGCAATAGCCAACAATACATTATATGGGTCAAAATTATCCATTTTTCTTTTATGCAAAAAATCATTAGGATATTAAGATCATGTTCCGTGAAGATATTTTGTAAATTTCCTACTGTAAATATATAAAACATGTATTTTTGTGAGTGAGTGCACAACATAAATGAACAACTTTAAAGGAGATTTTCTCAATGGTTTGATTTTTTTTCACCCTCAGATTCCAGATTTTCTAATAGTTGTATCTCGGCCAAATATTGTCCTACCATAACAAACCACACATCAATGGACAGCTTATTTATCCAGCTTTCAGATGATGTATAAATCTCAATTTAAAAAAATTGACCCATATGAATGGTTTTGTGGTCCAGGGTCACATATGAGGGCATCGTAACACCCCTAATGAACTGTCATCCACTGATTCAGTGCTGATTAAAGTGGGCCACAACTAATGAGACGGTGTGTTGATTTAGGAGGAGTGCAGTGCTTTCGTCTTTTCTGTCATCACTCGTCTGATATTTTACCCGGAGAGAAACACTCGACCTCACGCCGTCACCACCTCCACCTGAGACACGCATGCAGTGACAACAGATAAACGATGCCTGGACAGATTCGTGCTAACCTGACATCACGTTTCAGAACAGTATGCAGTGAATTTTGAAGTATGGCATATTTAAACCAGCTGTGACAATATTAAACCGCCAGATGTGATTGTTTTAACAGATCTGTTTTAATCTGACACTGTGTTTCTGCACAGCTGCTTCTGACAAATCGAACATAATATATATAATACAGAAACTCCACCAAATATCACATAAATTCAGCAGATGCAGCCCAACTCACCTGATCCGATTCAATAAAGCCAAAAAATGTGTATAGCATTAACATCACTTAAATTAAAGTTGTGATCTGATGATTAACATTATTAGTTAATGTAGAGGATTAACTGTTTAAATGTAATGCTATACTAAGACATATCTGTCTGTCTATCTATCTATATATTATAAGATTGTTTTACAAGAAAAAACCCTTTCAGTGTTTCTACATCAAAATCTCACGTTTGTGTTACGTTTCGCGTTATGTGTTTCGTTGTAGTTAATTGTGGATATATGTATAAAACACACACACACACACACACACACACACACATTGGTTGATTGATTCTCTGCACCTGTTTCTCATTCCCTTTTATGGATTATCCTGTGTATATATATATAGGACGGTGTTTGTTATGTTCTTTGGTTGATCTCATCATATTATAGAGGTTGTTCTGTTTGTCATGTTGTTGTATCCTGATATTCTGAGAAGTGATTGTTTTCTGATGGGAAGTTCGGATCATTTTACTGACTCTCTTGTTCGATCTCGTTCATCAAATTGAACGAATCTTTTTTCGAGTCATTTCGTTCATTTAAGTGCCTTTAAATGTTTTAGCAGCCAAATTCCCCAAACACAACCACTTGCACAATCTTGATATTCTGAATCAAGAAATCATTATAATGCAGTCAAAAATAATTTACAGGGAACATAAACAATTACTTTACCTTCCGACTCTTTCGTTCATTTGTCACGTGACAGACACGTCGTTCATGAACGACTCATCACTAAAACCAACTGCTAGTGAATAGATCCAGCTTTTATTTAATTTGTGCCTCAACTTACTGTGACAGCATGTCACCTTTTGCCAGTCTATTGGATTTTTACAGCAACAAGCTCGTCACATTCCCATGGTGCACCCCTGCCGGGCCCTAACCGGCACTAGCCTGGACTCAGTAGGTCAGACAGTTTAATGAGGAAACGCTAATTACAACCAGACTGCAAAAACCGCTAATCAGGCTGGACAAACCCACTGTACAGAGGTGTAACAGTGAGCGGCGCTTAACGCTGCGAAGTGCACTTCATAGACGACGACTGTGATTTATTCTCCACAGAATCAAGCTGAAGTCTGGCATTGTTCAGCTGCACGTTTTTCCCCCTCACTATTAAGTAGATAAAAAGCAGACGTGTGTAGATTTGCGGTCAGTTTCAGAACATTATTGTTGTGATTTTATCATAAATGCACCCACCCATTAATACACATATTTATAAATATACTGAATGTTTTGCTTGAAAGGCTTGAGCTAAAAATAAAGCAGTTAAGAAAATAAACTAGCATGTTCACAGCCTTAAAACCAAGTTCTTGTGTGGTTCAGTGACGTTAACGACGGCCTGGACGAGCTTCAGACCTCAGAGCTCGTAATGCTGTTCATGGGTGTAAACTAAAAAACATGAAATAAATATTGATAACTGAGCAAAATATTTGAGGAATACTTTCAGTTTCAGCCAACACAAAGAGTCATTAGATCCTACAGTTCATTCATTCACTCCAAGAAAAGCCCTTTATTGCCATATAAAAGAGTGATTATTGTGCTGCTGAACAATGATACTATAGTTATGATGAACAGTAAAACTGACAGTCCTGGAAATCTACAGAGATGGACGACATTATTAGGCTATTTTAACCCCAGGTTAAGTCTGTTTCACATCAGCGATTTTAAAAGGGTGTTCCCAGCAAACACAATGTTTTGCTAATGTTTTGTTATGAAAGCATTACTTCTTAATGTTCTCTGAACGTTGTTTAAAATAAAACGTTTTTTCATGGTTATGTGAATGTTTCAGAAAACATTAAGGGTTGCTGAAAACATAAGATGGTGCTGAACATTTTTTTTTTTAATGTTGGATGAATGTCTTACTAAAACGTATCAAAAAATTTTTTCCATGAACGATGTAGAATATGATTGTGGCAAGCAAGAGACAATAATCTAAAAAGTGTTGCCCTCATTAAATATTCATGAGCTTTCAGTCACAACTTAAAGCCAGCATGATACTGAAGTTGACGCATGTCTGAGCGAAACGCTTCTGGAACAGGAACAAATGTGGGCGGGGCTTGATTGTGTCTGTGGGGAATTGATTGGATGGTTGTGGTTTGCTATTGGCTGATCTCATGTGAGTGACAGGTTATAGCCCCGCCCTCGTCATCAGAGAAGAGAAGAGATGCTGCAAGAGGAACTTATTCTGATTCAAGAATCAAGATTAACAGGAACATCAATTTAACACAATAACAATGTGCACAGAGAAATAATTTATAATAAACACTGCAAGATTCCATAAAAAGTTGTCAATTTAGGGCGTCAATTTAGTCTACACCAAAGTTCATGTTTTGATACATTTTATATATCCGGTAAGTGTTGGTTTGGTTTCACATTGCAGTTATGCGAGCGCACTAAAGAACTTTACATACACACTCGCGTCCTGTGGTCATCATCTCTGTGGGCTGCATCTTGACATTGACTGGTTTGTAAGCGGACGTGCGTCTGACGTCAGTGTGTTGTCAGTTCGGCGGGAAACTTTGACAAGAATGAATGAACAGACGCATATCGTTGCCACTATACTGTTATTATTACGGCATTACTCCCTGCAGCTCCAGCTATACTCCAGGCGAGGTCACATTCGCCAAATCAACGTCCTCGTTGTGCGAACATTTGATCATCGACGGCAGGAAAGGAGGAGAAGAGCGAGCAATCCTGCGGGAGCATCCGGAACTTCCTGTAAATGTTATGAAAGTCTGAACCATACAGAAAATGCTTTCACACTAGAAACGAACCAAACCTTTGTTCAGTTTGATCCGGACTGAGACTAGCTCTTTACGTCTGACCAAATTTCATCTGTTTGGTCCGAAGGGGAGGATTCACACCTTTTATCCTGATTCGGATCAAACTGAAAATCAGAAAATCTGGACCAAACAAGGTAGGTGTGAAAGGGCCATTAGAGTTGAACCTTGACTAACTGGGGCTCAGGTCAGACTGGCTAAACCCACCGTCTGCTAGCTGTCTCACGTCACAAAGTCAGATAAATCCCAACACATAGAGACTCTTTCACCTCATCACATAGAGACTGTGGGCCCTATCTTACACCCGGCGCAAAGTGTTTTTTGCTAGTTTCAGCCCGACGCAGTTATCATTTTTACGTCCTGACCAACTGAAACCATTGGTTTCACTGGTTTACACATGTGAAAGGGCCTTTAGATTTCATGGGGACTTTAAGGGACAGAGAGAAAAGGGTCAGTAAAAACTGATGGGCCACAAAAACAATCTCAGAGAAATTTTTTTTATATGATATGACAAACTCCTCCGCCATATGCAGAATACATTACATTAGCCAGCCAAAGCCAAACTGTATCAGCAGTCTGGATAGAAACCAACGCGAGAGGATAAAACGGCGTCAGAAGAAACAGAGATTACATCACTCTATGGCAAACCACACACAACATGCCCAACGCAAACATGTAACTCGCCATATGGGATCCATTCAGTCTAAAGACTCAAACTCAATGTGAAAGAACGTTTAAACATCCATACGGTCACGTTTAGGGCTGGGCGGTGTGACGGAAGAGAAAATAATTACGTTTCACCTATTTAACTTAAAAACATCTTATATGTCATACAGATGTCAGTTATTATGTCACACACTAATGCTGTTGGATTCTCTTCACGGAGATTCACTCGAAGAAAAGACAGAAAAACCATTACAGCAAAAGAGAAACGTCTGCAGTTCGTCACTCTGTTGAGATCAGAGACACTAATATACCGTATTATTGTCTGACCAGTATAGCTATTAGCTTTGGGTTCCTGTGAGTTACTACATGTGTTTATATTATAAATCTACAGTCAGTGGAAGATTTGGAAAACCCCTCATTTCTGTGGTTTCTGCTGGAAAAATATCATCCTGCAACTGTTTCCCTCGAAAGATGGAAGTCAAGATGAAACCGCATCAGCAATTTATTACTCATAATGACACATCTGAGGGAATTACAGCAGGACTCCATTTGATACTATAAAGTTATTATGTTTAGATGAACGTTTTTGAAGGCAAACAGTAATTATTTTAGAAAAACATGCACTAATGAATTATACTCAATAAGACCAGTTATTGTATATAGTATCATTGGCATACTGTTATAGTTAATTATAGTTTCATTAATATTTTGAATTAGTTTTAATTTTTATACTATCAGTTTTCAATTAAATTTTAGTTAACGTTTTAGAAATTTTGTTGTAAATCAGCTTAAATAAATTTTTTTTTATATTTATATAAATATATTATTTGTGTACATTTATATTTTATCATACATGTATATAATTTGTGTACATTTATATTTTATATATATAATAAAATATAAATGTACACAAAGTGCCCAATATATATATATATATATATATATTGTAAATTTTATGGTTTTAGTTTTAGTAAGTTTCAGTTAAGTATCACTGAGATACTACTATCATTTTCACTAATATTTAGATTTTATTTTATTTTTATATTTTCCCTTTTCAATTTATTTTTAGTTAAAGTTTTAGCAATTTTGTTCTGCCTTTTGCCATTTCTGAAATATGCCTTTATAATTTTAAACTATAGCTGAAATAAAGATTATATTTGTAATAATTAAGTGTATATTTTTATATTTGTATAAAGTTTATTTTGGCCAATGTTTATTTAATTTAAAGTATAGCCTATAATTGCAAATGTTTTTTTTAAGGTTTTTAGTTTTAGTTTAAGTGAACTATAATAACCATATAAAGTCAATTAAAGGACATAAAAAGGTAGATCGGTCTCATTTGAAACCACAAACATAAGACTGAGAAGCTCAAACTGTTGGTCAAAGTTAAAGCAACTGACCACAGGTCAGTACTGTTTAAAGCTGCAGAGCTTTACTGAAACACAAGCATCCACACAGGAAACATAAATATTCTGAAACGTCCCCTTTACTGTATGTACTGTACATCAGAGAGACAGAAACGCTGAGTCTGCGGAAGGAAGACTGAGGATTCAGCAGCTGAAGAGTCACATGCTTACATTTACATTTCAATGATTTCATGCACATTTATGCATTTGGCTGAAACCTTTATTCAATGCATTCAAGTTGTACATAAAACTTGTTTTTACTGTGTTGTGCTAGAGTAAAATCTGCTTGAAATTTCCAACATATCATAAATTAGCATCAGCTATCAAACCCTCATCCAACAAGCCCCAGTTCTGATTTATTAATGTCATAAACTGCATGTCGATGTGTTTGCTTTTATTTATGTGCTGGTATTTCTTAACACTGAGCTCAACATGTAAAGTTTTCACTTGCCTTAATGCGTATGAATTCAGAAATGTTTGTGTTCATGACATGAATAACAGCGTTTCAGAGATTGCGTAAAACTATCAAATTATTCTGTAATCCTTTAAAGTGCACTATTATGCTAATTTAAACGTTCCTAATGTTGTTTTTGCATCTCCTACAACAGATTCACACGCATCAAAGGTCAAAAACACTTTAATTCTCTCATAACATACATTGCACATTACCACATTTCTCAAAGAGTCTAAAACAACTCGTTTAAAGATTCAAGGCCCTATTGTAAGGATCTAAGCTCATGGTCTAAAGCGCAGGGTGCAAGTTCATTTAGGGCGTGTCCGAATCCACTTTTGCTAGTTTAACGATGGGAAAAATGGTCGGCGCTCCCGGCGCATGGTCTAAAAGGGTTGTCCCTATTCTCTTAATGAGTAATGGGTGTGTTTTGGGATTTACTTGTGTTAAACCAATCAGAGTCTCATCTCCCATTCCCTTTAAATGCCAGTTGCGCACGTGCCATGGCGGATTCGCTATTTACATGACGGAATTTGATAGTGGAAAGACCGAACGCGTCTCCAGAGTGCAAACGGATCTGCTCGTGCACGAGGTAAAAGCCCGCAAGCAGAACATCTACGGGACAAGCCGGATTCACCATATCTTTATGTACACAATAATAATATTTTACATTGTAATCCTTTTATTTTAAATATTTGGCATGTTTGTGTGCTGCTGTGCGTCCCTGTGTGTGTATTAAGCAGAGTGTACGCGCATTGTGGACCTGCTTATAGGCGCACATTTCTAACGCGCTCTTTAAATAACAAAAAAAAATAATAATAATACTGTGCCATTGACTTTAGACCAGGTTTCAGTCAGTCAATGGCTCAGTCTATTTCTGTTGCCTCAAAATAGCAACACGCCAACAATGCGCCAGAACACACCTCGTTTTCAGACCAGCACACCCATAGGCGCACATATAGGCGCAAATGCATTTGCTATTTAAACAACATGGCGCAGGATGTGAAAATGAAAACTGCGTCGGGCTGAAACTAGCAAAAAACACATGCGTCGTGCTTAAGATAGGGCCCTCAGTCTCTCTAAACCCCGCCTTTCTGAGAGATGCTCTGCTCTGATTGGCCAAATGGCTCAGTCTGCTGTGATTGGTCGACTGAAGGCTTCCTCAGTCCTCAGCGATTGTACACACTGTAAAGAAGACAGTAATGATGTTCCATATCAGTTCACCTCATTTCGGCAGTTCAGAATCAATTCGTTCTTTTAGGAGACAATAACTTTATTTATCTGCACTTTGATCTGTGAAACTTTGCCGAGCTTTTACATTTACAAACTGCTCTATTCACACTGCATGAAAGGGAATATCTGAAAAGGCATAAAAGAGGCACTTTAATGGTTTTGCTAACAGCTGATCACATGCACACTACAAACATTGAGCATCTTTGACAGAAGAACAGCCGAACTATGCAATGCATATAGGTCACACTCAATAACAGCGATGAGAAATTACAAGACAACAAATAAATAATTCAGTCTATGGAAGCTTGTTTTCCACCACAGAATTAAAAATGTAAAAAGTAATTGTGGCTTTTTATCTCACAGTTCTGACTTCTTTTTCTCTCAGTTGCAGGTTTTATAATGCGAGATATAAAGTTTAAATTATCTCTTTTTTTAATTGAGACTTTATTTCTCACAATGGCGAGTTTATATCTTGTAATTCTGACTATATTTTTAGCAGTTGTGAGATAAAAAATGTGCAATTCTGAGAAAGAAAAAATAAGACCTGTGAGATATACTGTAAATCTAAATTCTTGGAGAAATAAAGTCAGAATTGTGAGATAAAAAGTTGTAATTACCTTTTTTATTAGTAATTCCATGTTGGAAACAAGCGTTCATACACTTCTCCTCAACAACACGCGTAATTTGGGTAATCAATGATTCAATCCAAAGTTGTGAATTTAACTTATATGCTCAATATCGCATAAAACATTTGTGAATAAAGCAGTGTTTCCATCTCATGTGTTCAAGAGAACAAAATCATCTCTTCCTGGTGCAGAATATCAGTAATAAAACTGTGAGTTTCTGCAATCTTTCTCTTTCTCCCTCCATCATAAACGAGTGTGTCTCGAGCGTCAGACGAAACTCAGTAAACGCTGTCATGTTCTCTGGCGTTCGGATGCTGGTGTTCGGGAACACACTCGTGTGAGACGCTTCTGGAGGGAATTACATCAAATCATTCTGATCACACACTTCGACTTTCAGAAACACCGAAAACCAACATTAGAGATGCTGCAACGCCATTGGTCCACTGGTTACTCCAGTTATCCAATCACAGCTGACGCTGAGGCAACATGAGTTTATTGAGGGATTTATTCAGTAAATGTGTTTCCAGGGGCTGTTTACACGACACCGTTTTCAACTAAAAACGTAAAACTTTTTATGCGTTTTGGCCGTTCGTTTACACGAAAATAACGTTTTGGGTGCCTGAAAACGCAAACTTTTGAAAACGGGCTTCAAAGTGCGGGTTTCCCCTAACCTGGTAATACCAAACTCTGCTACTTCGCTTTGCTTCGTAGACAGAGTCTGGAATGGCATAATAGAGAAGTGTTTTCTCTCTTGCGGGGAGTCGCTTGTCTGAAGTTTAAAATCCTTGGTTACCCGTAAGCCAATCACATAACGTTTGGTTATGGCGTGTGTTATGCGCATGCTCTAACTTCCACTGTAAACACATGTATGATGCGAAAACAAAACCATCGAGCGAAATACCGGAGTGAACATGGCTGTGAATGACTTTTGCAGATTATGTGAAGTAAATCTACGCATCCATGGTACAATCCGCGTCTACGTCACGGCTCTCAGCCCGCCCTCTGTTCGTTGATTGGCCGGCTGTTTTCAGGCCGGAGGAAAACGGGGAGATAGTTCGCTATCTCAGACTGAGTACAGAAGCGAACTGAAATTGAGCGGAAGTACGAAGTCTGACGTGGTCAGGCTAGGTTTCCCCATGTAAACAACAAAAACGTGAATCTCTGAAGACGATGACGTCCTGCCCATGTGCATTACTTGTTCAGTGTATAGTGTTTCATCGCCATCTACTGGCCTGGCAGCAGAATACAGCGTTTTTAGTCGTTTCGCGGATCCGTGTGAACGGGATCGTTTTGACGATGAACGTGAAAAACTCGAAGGAAAAACTTCTCCGTTTTAACCATATTAGATTAAAAAATGTGTCCATTGTAATTGAGCACATACGTTTTTTCATGCTCATTTTTAGAATTTATGTGTATCTTGTCATTTCCATCCAGCATTTTTATAGCTATAAACATTCATAACTATTGATGTTTGGAGCAGAAACGCTGCCGGACGACACAATCACTCACTTTATCAGTGCTAGAGATGAATGACTTAACTAACACCACATTGTGTTTTGACCTCATTTTCCATTTTGACTCGCGACTCCACTTTGACTGCGAGTCAAAGGTTTTGCACCAAATCTGTTTCTGTAATTATCTTCATAAACATCAGACATTTGTGCGTCTCCTCAATGATTCTTTAACTTTCCGCCACCAAAGCAAACGAAGCGACACCAAGACTCGTAGATCACTGCATTTATTTTCGGCAAGCAATAAATTATGTTTTACATTTACCACATAACTGAGGATTTAACAGCCTCCACCACATTCAAACTGAGATCGTATCCGTGCTTGTCCAGAGGTCATCTGGAGTCTTCTCTTTATTCCAGTGGTTTTTGGGGCTCGTGTTTTCCTGGATCTGATTTCGGAGCACCAAGAATGCAATGACAAAGTGCTGCATACATTTGGAATTGATTTTTGCCCCTCCACCCATTTATTACATAAGGGCTGGAAAAGGTTCACTGGACACACACTGGGGTTCAAGTCTGAGACGCTTCAACCTGGAAATAAACAGGATCCTGAAAAATATTCCTGCAGGATTTTCATGTGACTAATGAGATCTAATGAGGCTAATGAGCGTCACTGATCATGTGACTCTTCGTACAGATGGAGAACATGATCATAAAGTTTACTAAACTAAAACCATAAAAAACATTTTTTATCACTTGAAAATTACTAATAGAATAAACATGAATGAAAATAAAATAAAATATAATAAAACTTAATTAAAACTATATAGACATATTTATAAAAAAAAATACTAAATTCCTAAAACTTAATATAAAATAAAATGAAATTCAAAATATCAACAAAAAATCATTGATACTAAAATCAACAACAAAAGAGTCTGATGTGGTTACACTAAAAAAAGGCTTAAAATATTTAAGATTATGTATATTAATTGCATATAAAAATTTCCATTCATTTCAATTAACTACTAAACTTAATGTGATGCATAATTGTCTGTGATCCATAAATGAAAAAATAATTTGATTTATGATTTATATACCAATAAATTAAACCTAAATAGACTAATTAAACCTAACTAAAACTAACGAGATGAGTTAAGTTGTTGACTTGAGAAAGCCTAGGAAAACGCTTGATTTTAAGTTTGAATCAGTTTTAAAATCTCAAAGTTTGAAGGTTTTCAGTCTCTCAGACAAATCGTTTGCTATGCCGTTGCTAGGGTTCTTGGGGTGGTTGCTAGGCTGTTGCTATGTGGTTGTTAGGGCACTCAAGGTGGTTGCTAAGCTGTCGCTATGCGGTTGTTAGGGTACTCAGGGTGGTTGCTTGGGTGTTGCTATGCTTTTCAGTCTCTCAGACAAATTGTTTGCTATGCGGTTGCTAGGGTACTCAGGGTGGTTGCTTGGGTGTTGCTATGCTTTTCAGTCTCTCAGACAAATTGTTTGCTATGCGGTTGCTAGGGTACTCAGGGTGGTTGCTTGGGTGTTGCTATGCTTTTCAGTCTCTCAGACAAATTGTTTGCTATGCGGTTGCTAGGGTACTCAGGGTGGTTGCTTGGGTGTTGCTATGCTTTTCAGTCTCTCAGACAAATTGTTTGCTATGCGGTTGCTAGGGTACTCAGGGTGGTTGCTTGGGTGTTGCTATGCTTTCCAGACTCTCAGACAAATTGTTTGCTATGCGGTTGCTAGGGTACTCAGGGTGGTTGCAAGGCTGGCGCTATGTGGTTGCTAGGGCATTCACGGTGGTTGCAAGGGTGTTGCTATGCGGTTGCTAGGGTACTCGGGGTGGTTGCTTGAGTGTTGCTATGCTTCTCAGTCTCTCAGACAAATCGTTTGCTATGCGGTTGCTAGGGTACTCAGGGTGGTTGCAAGGCTGGTGCTATGTGGTTGCTAGGGCATTCAAGGTGGTTGCAAGGGTGTTGCTATGCGGTTGCTTGGGTACTCGGGGTGGTTGCTAGGGTGATTTGTGTATTTGTGATGTTGCTGCAGATGTTCCACACGCAACCCTGAAACAGGAAAGACACAATGAACTTTAATGTGATCTTTAAATCCTCAGGAGTGCCTGTACATTTGTACGGCTATGAGTGATCATGTGACCCGCGTGTCTGTCCCAGAATGACCAGATGGTTTGTTCTCAATCCACATTTAAACTTCTGTAACATTTAACATATCCCAGAAGCCATTACATCAGGCACACATAATGATTCAGTGTCACAGAATGCATCGCATCAGCCAGCGCACACATGAAGACCTACAAACACTTTTATGAGGCGTTTGGGGCAGATTTCAACTCCATGCATGAAGGCGTTCAACCATCTGATGCATAACTTTAGCAATAGCAATGTTTTTTCTGGCATCACTGCACAAACGTATTTACAGACTGTACATATAATGTGATTAAATAAGTGTCAGTGGACATTATGTTGTTGATCCCTAGAACCTGCCTTTATGAACTTAAGTAATGTAGTGCACTTAAAATGATCCCCCAAATCATTACACACAGCAACTGCATAGAAATGTGCTAAAAATCAGTCAAATTACCATGGAAACTGTACAGCACTCACTGAACACCCTAACAAACACATAGCAACATGCTAAAGACCACTGACATCATTTTAGCAACCACATAGGAACACCCTGGCAACTGCATTGCAGCATACCTTAAAAAAAAACACATCACCTTAACTGGGTAGAAACGTCCTGGCAACCACTCTCAGTAGCTCAGTAACTTAGCAACACCCTGGAAACCCCATAATCCTCAGCAACTGCATAGAAATGTGCTAAAAATATGTCAAATTACCATAGCAACGGGATAGCAATGCCCAGTCAACTATCAAGAACACCCTAACAAACACATAAAAACACGCTAAAAACCTCTGACATCGTCTTAGCAACCACATAGCAACACCCTGGCAACTGCATAGCAATGCACATAAAAAACTAACTCATAACATAAGCAGTTCAATGCCCAGTGTACCCTGTATAAGCAGTGAAAATGGCTAATAAACTTTTTGAATTACTTTAGAAACTGTATAGCAACACCATGGCAACCACTATCAAAAGCCTAGTAACTTAGCAACGCCCTGGAAACACCCCATGATCCTCTGGCAACTGCACAGCAATCTGCTAAAAACCACTCAGAACCACATAGCAACATCCTGGCAACCATGTACTTAAAAACATTTGTTTTCTGTTTAACGCGCTCATGAAGGGGTAAAAAACGATATTGTATTTTTACGTGTATCATCAGTTCTGCGGTTTAAGATTAGGGATAGTCTATATCCTACGCCTCTGCATCTCTTCAAGTTTCTGGTCCCTCAATAGGCGTCAGTGAAGTTTACATGTTGATGGTTATCTGTGTGACATCAGTCAGTTGTTGAGTCGGCTTTGCAGATGATGTTGAACAATAAGGGTGTGGATGAAATTCGTCTTTAGCTGTCGATTTAAATTTGCCAGTCGTGTCACCAGTGAAGTGCAAGTGTGATCTAATCCGTCAAACAAATCAAAGAATTTAAGACTGTTTATCTGTGTCATACAGTCATATATACATGGTGTTTAATCTCATCAACTGAGAGTTAAACTTCAGTTTGTGCTCCAGAAATGAAGAGACTATGAGTCTCTTAAAACCACGAGTTTCAAAATAACGTTGTTATACAACAATGTCTGGATTGATCACGCTTGCACAGACACCCTGTCATTCATACGTCTCTCTCTCGCTGTTTCTCAAAGAAATATCTTCCACGGCTGTAATCATCATTATGGCACTTGTTTTGAAGTGCTCAGTCATTAAATGACAGGTCTCTCTGGCATTAGCAGCAAACCTAAACATGCAAAAACTGCTCTCTGCTGAGTCGAGTCTTTCTTTGTTGTTGCTTTGGGCTGTTTTGGATCAGCCGTACTGGCTTAGAGTGATAATATTTCGCATCAACATTTACAAGTTGAGGTAATTTTGAGGTAATCACATCCCATTGCCAAGATGTCATCACATCTTGACTTTTAATATTGTTTTCCTTTGCACTGAGCCAAATATAGAACGCTGAGAGAATATTTGTGTCAAATTAACAATGTTTACAACTTAAATGGTGTCCCTTAACAACAACAAACACTATTATTGAAGTTACGTATACGTTTGTTTTGTTGCTTAAATTACGAAAGTCAATATTTCATCCGTCAGTATTAAATGATTCCTCAAATCATTCCACACCTCAACAACTGCACTAAATACCAGTCAAATTACCAATTAGTAATTCCCTGGCAACCAGCAAGAACACCCTAACAAACACATAGCAACATGCTAAAAACCATGGACAACCCCATAGCAACACCCTGACAACTGCATGACAATGTACTTAAAAGTACCTATCTACTGGATAGACACATATTGGCAACCAGTCTCAACAGTATAGTAACTTAGCAACGCCCTGGAAACACCCCATAAGACTCAAGTAATTGCATAGCAATGTGCCAAGAATCAGTCAAATGATCAAAGGAACAGGATAGGAATACCAGCAGAAACACCCTAACAAACACCTAGCAACCGCAGACATCATCTTTGCAACTACATAGCAACACCTTGCCAACCAATTACTCTCAACAGCCTAGTAACTTAGCAACACCCTGGAAAAACCCCATAATACTGTACCATAATCCCATAGCAATGTGCTTAAATTTTGTCAAATTGCCATAGCAACTGGATAGCAATGCCCAGGCAAGCAGCAGAAACACCCTAACAAACACATAGCAACATAAAAACCACTGACATCATCTTAGCAACCACATAGCAACACCCTGCCAACCATATCGCAATGGACTTAAAAAGAAGACTCATATCACCTTTAAAAAAACTGGGTAGCAACGCCCTGGCAAACACACTCAACAGCCTAGTAACTTAGAAACGCCCTGAAAACAACTCATAATAGCAACCACAAAGCAATGTGCTAAAAATCAGTCAAATTGCCATAGCAACTAGATAGCAATGCCCAGGCAACCAGCAGAAACACCCTAACAAACACATAGCAACATGAAAACCACTGACATCATCTTTGCAACTACATAGCGACACCTTGCCAACCAATTACTCTTAACAGCCTAGTTACTTAGCAACGCCCTGGAAACACCCCATAATACTGTACCATAATCCTATAGCAATGTGCTTAAATTTTGTCAAATTGCCATAGCAACTGGATAGCAATGCCCAGGCAACCAGCAGAAACACCCTAACAAACACATAGCAACATAAAAAACACTGACATCATCTTAGCAACCACATAGCAACACCCTGCCAACCATATCGCAATGCACTTAAAAAGAAGACTCATATCACCTTAAAAACTGGGTGGCAACGCCCTGGCAACCACTCTCAACAGCCTAGTGACTTAGAAACACCCTGAAAACAACCCATTATAGCAACCTTAAAGCAATGTGCTAAAAATCAGTCAAATTACCCTAGCAACTGGATAGCAATGCCCAGGCAACCAGCAGAAACACCCTAACAAACACATAGCAACATGAAAACCACTGACATCATCTTTGCAACTACATAGCAACAACCTGACAACTGCATTTCATTGTAATAAAAAAAATTCACATTACCTTAGAAACTGGATAGAAGGACCCTGGCAACCACTCTCAACAGCCTAGTTACTTACCATAGCAACTGGAATACCCAGGCAACAAGCAGGAACACCCACAACAAACACATAGCAACATGCTAAAAACCACTGGCATCATCTTAACAACCACATAGCAACACTCTGCCAACCGCATAGCAATGTTCTTTAAAAAACTTCAATATTTCAGTGCCCAGTATACCCTGTGAAAGCTGTAAAATGACTAATAAACTACTTGAATTACCTTAGAAACTGGGTAGCAACACCCTGGCAACCACTCTCAACAGCCAGGGACAACACCCTGGAAACAACCTATAATACTCTAGCAACTGCATAGCAATGTGCTAAAAACCACTGGCATCACCTTAGAAACCACATAGCAACACCCTGGCAACAGGATAAAACTCACATCACCTTAGAAACACTCTGCAACCACTCTCATCAGTCTAGGAATGTGCTAAAAAAAACTCATATCACCTTAGTAACATAGCAACGCCCTGGAAACACCCCATAATGCACAACACCGTGGCAACATGCGTTGCTCAATGAAAACAGCATTATCCCAAAATTACATGTGTGCATTTTGCATTTATCCACAGTGACGTAACCTAGCAACCGCATGGCAACATATTTAGCGAGCAGGTGCTACATTATTCTGTGACCTTGTGTGTGAGGTCAAAGGTCAGGGTACATTAGGATGCTCACGACGAGCGCTGGATTCAGTGTTTCGTTTGAAATAAAATGGAAAAACGTTCTCTCTTTCTCTGGCATGTGGAGACAAGCTCTCCTCTCGTCTGCCAGATTCAGTCTGTCTCTCTCGGCCCGGGTCGCGTCTCTCAAAGCGTATGACCTCTATTTTGGAAATCAACAGGCATGAACTCGAGCGGGAACGACAAGGAGGCGAGCTGCTCTCAATGAGGCCATTGTGTGTGTGAAATATGCTGTTTGCATTGAGCGATACGGGTGATTCATACACAGAAGATGTAAAGGGAGGGTAAATATATCACGTTTATCATTCATATTGCCTCATGAAACTCTCTCTGCATGATGTTTCTCCTGCGTTTAATAACTCATGAACTTTGCAACATTAGGGTTAGTCTTCTTTATAGCTGACATTGAACTCGTTTCATAATTCATGAATTTTACAGCTGTCTATTAATGTTGCTAATGTTGCTGACGTTGCTTTGAAACAATCTTGACAAGATTAGACCAGCTGATGTAGACATGTTTGAGTTATTAGTGCAGCTTACAATGACTCACTGTGCAAATGTAGTTTATCACGTGGCTGTTGTCATTTTACACAATGAAGCTTTTAGCCAATGCTTTGATGAGGCAACACAAATATTCTCCATGAAAACACGATTCATCAACGCAAGAATGTCCCTTTTCTTCACTTCACCTCAGAGATTATTGGAGAAAATATGATCTCAGTCTTTCTGCTTAAAAAGTTGTTTTTAATTCATTTAAAAATGTTTCTTTTTGTAATTATTTGTGACATTTACTAGCAATTTCTGAGTGAAAGTTGTAAATCCTGCATGAAATGTTTCAGTGTGTGTTTGGACGGCAAGTTATGGATGCATCAGATATCATCATAACTTCATAACCTTCTGCTGATTGATAAACAAATAAACGTTAAAGTCCCACTGAAGTGTCTTGGTACGCCGAGCTTTGTATGATGCGTTGACGTAATTACTGAAACGGGAAGCTAAGGCGGGGCATATTGAATGGCTCCTCCCCCTTTTCAAACAGCCAATAGCGTTTAGTTTAGCTCTCAGACTGACAGCACCATGGAAGCGAATCCGAGCACTGATGATACTCTGGATTGAACAGTAGAAGTGTGAATAAACTCTAGCCATTTCATTCTTAACCAGCGTACAGTTGGAAAAAGGAATAAAACTCGAGCGTTTGAGCAACCGAACACACACTCAAACCCATATTGCTCCATGACGTGTCAGCGGTCGCTTTGGCTAGGTGGTGTTTATAGCATAGGGGGTGGAGCTTTAAATTCTAGAGAGCATTTGATTGGACAGGAGATGTGATGAGACGCGGTGATGTCATAAAAACCCCTGATCCATTTTAGCGGAAGTGAGAGACTGAGTTTTGAATCTCCTAAATGCGAAACCAGCTTATTCATAACCTTAAAGGTATAGCGGAGGATCTTTCCGAATTTTAGATAAGACCCGCCCTCTCCACTTTTTGAAAAGTTTGATTGATTCACCAGAATGATTGATAATTAGGAGGACCAATAGTATAGGTGATCCACCCGGAAGTAAAAAATCCTGCGCTATACCTTTAAGGCTCACATATTCATACTAAACGCTAAAAAACTTTAAAGCAACACCAAAGAACTTCTCCTCTTCGGTCCCCCTACAGGCTGGAAGCGGAATTGTCCATTTCCGCTGTCGTAAATAATTTAGCCTACTGTCGCACGCTCGCTGTTTATCCAGCTCCGGCTTTGGAATGAACGATGTCCACAGACAAGGTAAAGTATGTTGCATGATTTTATGAAAGTATGATGTATTGCGACATCAGAAACGAAGAAAAACAAAATAATGACTTAGCAAGACAAATTTGCAGTTTCTTATGTCTCATTCGAACTACAGAAATGCGACCCGATCTGGCAAACTTGCATAGTGTGGTTATAGCCGATAGAGGTTTGCAAAGTGAATCCAGAGGTGCCGTTCACCCTGTTACGAGTTGATGAACCACTGAAATGATTTTGGAAACATTATTTTGAGGTAAAAAACAATTTTTAGTGTTGCTTTAAGAAGCTAATGGTGTGAGGTTACGGGACTTTCTGTGAAACTCCCTCATTCACACCCACGAGAGCCACATGTGTGTCGTCACCAGGCGGGAGACACAACACTAGTGTTGACATGCGATCTCAGAAGTGCAGTGCTAACGACCAGCTTTCTATGCTTTCAGAAGTACAACATAATCGGAATAAAAGCATGAATTGCGATGTGGCTTAGTTACATGTAGTATCAAATCTCAAAGGTTGCAATCGAATTAAAGTAATAAATGCCTTAGTTTTTTTCAGGTGTTCTTTTACATGCCAGTCGAACATTTTGAAGCTTTAAGGGCTCCTGTGGTTTTACGCCAAAATAAAAGCTTGATGGTTTAATGCCTGAAAATATTTATATTGTAATTTTACAGTTGTACTGTAAATAAAATAAAATAAATGTTTTTTTTAAATATATCTTTTATTTTAGTCAAAATAATAATTATTTTAATATTTTAAGTTAGTAATAATAATAGTAACATGTTTATTTTACAGTACAATTATTATTATTATTGCTATTATTTTACAGTCATATTGATATATAATTTTTAAGCATAACATTTTTAAGCAAATTGTGCAGCCATTCAGACAAGCAATTTTTATCAGAAAAATCATGATTTTCCCCCACCCTCAAGACTCATGCTATTCTGGTCACTGACTGTACACATCTTAAACTATGATTTAATTCCCTGCCATTATTTTAATACACTACAAATTCCTGTAATAACTGTACTCTTTTCTTTGATCTCAGACATGCCAAAACGAGTGTCTCATTAACTCATTAAGACAGTTTCCCATGCTTGAGTCATGAGAGAGAGAGAGAGAGAGAGAGAGAGAGAGAGAGAGAGAGAGAGAGAGAGAGAGAGAGAGAGAGAGAGAGAGAGAGAGAGAGCACATAAAGAGCTACTATCTGAGAGATTACAGTAGGATGTGTGTTAATTTACAGTAATCATCACTATTACTGGAGTAGAAAAAACATAAATAAAGAGGATGAATTTAAACTTTTCTGAGAAAGAAAAGCACAAATATCTAAACATTCTTAAATCAAGATACATTTACAGCAAATGACTTAAGATATTATGTCTGAGTTTATGCTTTATGCTTAAAACAAGAACAAATATCTGCCAGAGGGGTCAGAAAAATCATCTTGTTTTCCATTTGAATTTATTTTTCTGACCCCTCTGGCAGATATTTGTTCTTGTTTTAAGCATAAACGCAGATTAAATGGAGAGTTCAAATCCATAAACCAAACCAAGCAGCTTCGAGGAGAATCACAAAATTACAAAATTTGATTTGAAAATCAGACAAAAATACAAGACTGTGAACTCAACGGCTTTAATGAGGATAAGAACTACATCTGCGAACAGTATAATAAAATTAAAAATGAAGGAGAAATATGAAACTATTGATTTAAAGGAGTTATAACCTGCAAATTTCACATTTCCACGAGAATCAATGTATGTTATGATTGCATAATGATTATACACTGGCCGGGAAGCCGATATTTAAAAGTGAAGCGTTTGTTTACCTCAGGGTTTGTAAAATAGCCCACGTGCACGCGCACTAAAAAACGAGATTTTGATTTCAGCCCCGTCTTGACGTCAAGACGGGGCAGGATATACCATATATGGACACCGCAGCAGGAAGCCCGCCCTTCCCCTCTCCCCCTCATATTCAGTTCAGTCGCGAAAGATGGAGAAACCGAGTGCACACGTGAGTTGCTCTGTGGTTGACTGCCAGAAACAACATGCGAATGTGTTTTCTATACCAAAAACGGACCAAACTATCAGGGACCAGTGGATAAAATTCATTTTTAATGACGCTGTCCCAGCAACACTTTCAACTGGCTTATTGTTCGGTGTCTGCGCTAAACATTTTACGCCGGAATCATTCACAAATTTGGGCCAATATCAGGCGAAGTTGGCCTCGAAGCTCTGTTTGAAAAAAGGTGCCATTCCAACCATCCGGGACTTGCCTGAAATTGAAACGGTAAGACTGTTTTTATTGCTCTACTGTGTGTAACAAACAGCAGCTAACTACTAATGCGGCTATTGTATGTAACGTTAGCTTCAAGGTAAACACGGGGAATGGACTCTACGTCCACGACAGCCAAAACATCGCATCAGATCTCGCGAGACAATAATGCCTTCAGAAATAAAGGTTTTAGGAGCTCTGTTTTTATTATTTTTTCCACTTTTATTTTTTAGAAGGGCATGAAAGACTATAATACAGCAGTAGGTATCCAAATTAAGACTAGGTTATGACTCCTTTAAAGATATTGACTGTGTATAGAAACAACAACATATTTTACATTTATTGTAAAATATGCATAACTATTTAAGTATTTTGAGAGCATGGGGTCTTTTGGCATGATTTGCGTGTTTCGAATCTCTGATTGCTGGAGATGAATCATGGGTAATGTAGTTTTTCACCATGAATTCTGCTGTTAATAATGCAGGCTGATGTCTTCAACATAAACATATACATACCATCAATTAACAACGTTGCTCTCTATATAGACTCGCTGTCCATGTATTTTGACCCATCCAACCATCCTAGCAATGGGAACCGCTGACTAAAAAAACTTTAATGTTCACTCAAAAGTGTCATTACATTTTTTATTTGTTGCACAAAAGTGTTTCCTAGTTTGCTCTAGTAGTGTGTAAATGCGTCGGTCCATTCAAACACCTGCTGGGGCCGTAAATAAAGACGCCAAACTTTGGTTAAAAGTAAAACAACACCTGAGCCATTTGTGTTCAAGAGATGAGAGACAAGATCGAAAGCCACCAGAAGTGAGGAAAGCCAAGACTGCATGCTTTGGTCTTCGTTAAACTCGAGGAAACCATCCTACCCGAGAGCCCGGCGCTAATGGAAGACGCCTGTGGCGCTCTCCAGCATCGGAGCCAAACTATGTCAGAAGTAATTACAGTTTGCAGGGCAATAACAAGTCATTTGTGCTGTAATTGTATCCACACCCTTTCCTTCAACAGGGATTGCATTCCAGTATCAGCGGCTTTCCATACCATCAAATGCGGCTCATCTGAAGTATTGTGAGCTTAGAAACCTTTTTATTTTTTATTCCGTGTTGGAAACAAGCTTCCATACTCACCTATACCGGTCAAAAGCTTTTGATCGGTAAGATTTTGAATCTTTTTTAATATTAAAAACGTCTTGACTGTAACTTTTGATCCTTGATGAATAGTATTGATTTCTTTTATTTACCCCCCCCCCCCCCAAAAATAAAATAAAATAAAAATTCTTACTGACCCCAAACTTTTGAACGGTAGTGTTTAATGTTATAAAAGCTTTTTATTTCAGATAAATGCTGTTCTTTTGAACTCTCAAAAGAATTCATCAAAGA
Organism: Scardinius erythrophthalmus; assembly: GCF_964197995.2. Lineage (NCBI taxonomy): Eukaryota > Metazoa > Chordata > Actinopteri > Cypriniformes > Leuciscidae > Scardinius > Scardinius erythrophthalmus. The sequence goes on along the minus strand of NC_138223.1, from coordinate 1,533,893 downwards.
ATCCTGAAATAAAAATGTAAATTACTGTTTTCAACATTGATAATAATCATAAATGTTTCTTGATCATCAAATCATCATATTAGAGTGATTTCTGAAGGATCATGTGACACTGAAGACTGGAGTAATGATGCTGAATATTCAGCTTTGATCACAGGATATAAATTACACTTTACTGTATATTCACATAGAGAACAGATGATTTACAATGGAATAATATTTCACAATTTTACTCTAATTTTTGTATTTTTAATCAAATAAATGCAGCCTTGGTGAGCAGAAGAGACTTCTTTTAAAAACATTAAAAATCTTTCCGATCCCAAACTTTTGACTGGTAGTGTACATTGTAAACAGGAACACACAAACAATAAAACACAAGTCTTTGGGACGAGCATGTAACAAGTCTTCTGACCGCAATCCTAGTGAGCTTTCTTCAAAGTCGGCATCCCGATGGAGCCGCAAAAGCTGATTCGGATACAATCTAGTAGTACAGGGCAGTAGTACAATGCATAAATGTACTGTACATGTCGACTCACCTTTATTTATACAGAGCTTTACAACACAGATTGTTTCAAAGCCGCTTTACAACAGGAAAATAATGCAAACATTTTTGTTTCTAGAAGAAAATAGCATCACAGTCCAGCTTAAGTAAGTTCAGTGATGGTTCATTTTTGTTTAAAAAAAGTTATTAAACATGTAAGGGCTGTTTGTAAGAAGATTCGTGCTGTTTTCATATATTTATAATTTACTACAAAATCCTGCACCTTCTTTTTTCAGTGTACCTTTAAGTACTAAACAAAATATATCTACAAATCAATATATATCTCAAATTCTCAAGCTCATATGTGCAATGCATTCTGGGATTATAATTTGGCCTAAACGTGGCGTCTCGCCTCTTTGAACAACCTTCGAGTCGGGAGCGCCTGTGATGACTGATCATGACCATCTGAAACAGAGCAAACAACTCCTTAACATTAACACACTGTCATTAAGCGTCTGGCGTTCTTGACTTGTTTACTAACCACTTTCATATAAATGTCAAGAGCTGCATTTTACACAGCAATGGCTTTGCTCATGAGTGTAATTATTTTTATTATACATAAAGCAGCAGCACTTCAGTGGGTTCAGACCTTGTTCATAAATATGAGTAGCACAGGATCTTTTCATCTGGATACTCTCAGTCCGGTGCCAACCACAGTCACAGCTCCAGGAAAACGTCTGAGTCGTCTGGGATGACAGAGTGCAGATTCCGGTGTAATTCTGCTCCAGATGATGGAGGGGGATCAAGCCAGGCTGTTAATCACTGTCCGACTGACTCTACAAGTTAGTCAGATGGAAAAAAATAAATAAAATAATAATAATAAAAATAAAAAAGAATTCTGTATCATGATTTTTTAAAGCGGTGGTATAATGCCCTTGTCACAAGATGTAAAATAAGTCTCTGATGTCCCCAGAGTGTGTGTGTGAAGTTTCAGCTCAAAATACCCCACAGATATGTTTATATCGCATGTTAAAATTGTCACTTTTTGAGGGTGAGCAAAAGCGCACCGTTTTGTGTGTGTCCCTTTAAATGCAAATGAGCTGCTGCTCCCGGCGCAGGGGGCAGAGCTACAATAGCTTGTGTCCTTTTACCTCACACACATGCACTGAACATTTCAAAAACTTTTAGCCTTTTATGTTCAAACCGGAGTCAGACAATGATGGAGAGACACAAGAAGTGACAACATGTAGAAGCAACAGGACATTTCTGAATGGTTAGTTGATGAATTTATGAAGCTGATGTGTAGTTATCTTCTAGTCATTGATTAGCATATTCTGTCTTGATAATCTATAAATCGTGTTCAGGGGGCGGGGTTTATGTAAATTCTAGGGTTGGTGATGTCACTAACCCGGGAGGAATGTGGTGTAGTCTCTACCAGCCGTTTGTTGTAGTCCTTAAAAAGCGATTTCTGTTAAAGCAAATATCTCCCTTTGCTCTGAACTTTGAGCGTCGTAACTTTGCAGATGTTGTTTATGATCAAACAGCAACATTACACACTAACTTAAAAGTGAAATCATAATCAACCACCCCTTTAATACCAGTCAGGTAGTTTGGTGAGGTCAATTTGTAAAGAAAGACTACACGTCTGCGCACATATATATTAAAATGTGCATCCCTATAGACAACACACGTGATACGCATGTGTACGGCATGAGTGTTTTCACAGATTCACGTTTTTGAAGTTTGCGAGATAACTTTATTTTTCTAAATTATTCAACGCTTGCACCTTGGAACCTTTTTCAAGGTTTGCGTTCTCGAGCACCAAACACTGTTGTTGTGCAAATGAGCGGACAGGGCTGCCACCTCTCACGCATTCACCGTGAGACTCACGCGATTGACACTTTTCACACACTCTCACGCCACACATCCATTTTCTCACGCACAGAAAAATCGCGAAGCAAAGAGGACACGGAGACCGACAGACTAGACAGAGCAGGTTACTCATGATATAAAAAAAATCTCAGCTCTCAGATTCTGTCAATTTTATTACGAAATTCAAACAATAAATACAGTTTTTTGGCTTGTACATGTGACGCGACAGATCCCTAGCGGCACGTGAACCGATCGTCTCTACTAGCTAATAGTAAATAAACACAAACACTGTTGAAAGATACAGTACAACTTACCGAAATGTATATTCCTCATACATAATATCGACCAATCAGTGTTTGTCATCCGCGGAAAGGGGTCAATAAAACAGCTGGGGAACAATTATGTCACATAACACTTACCTCAGGAAAGCCATTTAATGACCATAATATAGGCACCTTGCCTAGAAAAAAAGAGCTATAGAGAGTATTTTGCTAAATATGTGTTCTATATTAGATATTTATTATATTTTTACTTTTATCATTAAATAAAGTTGTTATTATAATAAAAAACGCATTATATTTACTACTTACTTTAAATAATACTTGCAGCTGATAGGGCTCTCTGTATGTTTACAGCGTGAGATTTTTTTTTTTCTTGAGAAAAACTAACGCATATCTTGTGTACCTAATATTTATCCAAATGAGTCAATATTAAATAAAATCACAATAATTGAATTGAATTGAAATCGTGAAATTTGTGTCAAGCAATAATAAAAAAAACATAGCTTACCATAAATTGTATCGTGTAAACATTGTAACATGTTGTCACTAAACCTAATAAAATTCAGTTTAAGTACTAAAATGTTTTGACAATCACAATACACTTATGACTGTGTATTGTGACACTTATGACACTTATGATATGTTTTCATAAGTGTCACAACTTTTGTTTCGTGCTGACTTTTATGATTCTTTTAAACACATTGTACACAAAGATATGTTGTTCTCATCACACGAGGTCTGCAAAACAAATTCAGCACCCAAAATATTTTCCACACCCACAAATTTTCCATGTCTGGAGGAGCTAAACCAGTAACTAAAAAGTGCATATTGACGATTCCTCTTATGATTTAGCTGTGCACAAATGAATCCAAACCATTTTACTGTCTGGCAGAGCGTACAAGCATGGAAACCCTCGATCAGGGATGTGGGATGTGTTGGAATTAGCAGATTTTTCAAACGCACCACATTCACTTCAGGTTCTTGACCCTAGAGGTCTCATCTAACATCATATTTCAACAATCTAGTCAAAGTTATTAAACTATTTCACAGGTGCTAGTGAATATATTCAGTACACTTTTACACTGAGAAGCATTTTAGCTCATTTGACAAACTTTTAACTCCAAAAAAAGTCTGACTCCCATGTTTGCTTTGACTCTGCTTGGAAGGCAAGATCAGCAGTGCTCGTAGACTCAGATCTTATCTGACGCTTTTGAAGTCGACTGTTTGGATTCAGCCGTTCAGTGATGGAAAACATCTGCAGCGCTGCCATAAAACACACTTTTAACACTGTTTGTTTGTTTCACACAGGAACATTTATTGTATTTGATTACATAAGTTCCAACAAACCTGCAACAAACCAAAGGAAACAACAGATTGTTTCTACATGTTGTTGGCATTGAGCCGGCATGGGGTTGGGCGGGTGGTGTTGTATGTGAGGTGTTTAATGGGTGGTATTGTATGGGTGGTGTTTTATGGATGGTGTTTTATGGGTGGTGGTGTATGGGTGGTGTTTATGGGTGTTTTACAGGTGGTGTTTTATGGGTGGTGGTGTTGGGCGTGAGGTGTTTTATGGATGGTGTTGGGCAGTAGTTCTTTATGGGTGGTGTTTTATGGGTAGTGATGTATGGGTGTTTTAAGGGTGGTGTTTGTATGAGTGGTGTTGTATGGGTGGTGGTGTTTGGGTGGGTTGGGCGGGTGGTGTTGTATTGGTGGTGTTGTATTGGTGGTGTTGCATGGGTGGGTTGGGCAGGTGGTGTTGTATTGGTGGTGTTGTATGGGTGGTGTTGTATTGTTGTATGGGTGGTGTTGTATGGGTGGTGTTGTATTGGTGGTGTTGTATGGGTGGGTTGGGCAGGTGGTGTTGTATTGGTGGTGTTGTATGGGTGGGTTGTATTGGTGGTGTTGTATGGGTGGTGTTGTATGGGTGGTGTTGTGTGGGTGGTGTTGTATTGGTGGTGTTGTATTGTTGTATGGGTGGTGTTGTGTGGGTTATTTGTTCGGGTGGTGTTGTATTGGTGGTGTTGTATGGGTGGGTTGTATTGGTGGTGTTGTATGGGTGGTGTTGTATTGTTGTATGGGTGGTGTTGTACTGTTGTATGGGTGGTGTTGTGTGGGTGGTGTTGTATGGGTGGGTTGTATTGGTGGTGTTGTATTGGTGGTGTTGTATGGGTGGTGTTGTATTGGTGGTGTTGTATGGGTGGTGTTGTATTGTTGTATGGGTGGTGTTGTATGGGTGGTGTTGTATTGGTGGTGTTGTATTGGTGGTGTTGTATTGTTGTATGGGTGGTGTTGTGTGGGTGGTGTTGTATGGGTGGGTTGTATTGGTGGTGTTGTATTGGTGGTGTTGTGTGGGTGGTGTTGTGTGGGTGGTGTTGTATGGGTGGGTTGTATTGGTGGTGTTGTATTGGTGGTGTTGTATGGGTGGTGTTGTGTGGGTGGTGTTGTATGGGTGGGTTGTATTGGTGGTGTTGTGTGGGTGGTGTTGTGTGGGTGGTGTTGTATGGGTGGGTTGTATTGGTGGTGTTGTATTGGTGGTGTTGTATTGGTGGTGTTGTATGGGTGGTGTTGTGTGGGTGGTGTTGTATTGTTGTATGGGTGGTGTTGTGTGGGTGGTGTTGTGTGGGTGGTGTTGTATGGGTGGGTTGTATTGGTGGTGTTGTATTGGTGGTGTTGTGTGGGTGGTGTTGTATTGTTGTATGGGTGGTGTTGTGTGGGTGGTGTTGTATGGGTGGGTTGTATTGGTGGTGTTGTATTGGTGGTGTTGTGTGGGTGGTGTTGTGTGGGTGGTACCTTGTTTTGTTCTAAAATGATGGAAGGCATTTCTCAAACTTCTGCTTCTCCTTTTTGTTTAGTTTCAGATTAAATGCATAAAGAGCCATAATAAATCAATACATCACGAAATTGCTCGGCTGAAAGAGCATGTGCTTCTCATTATTGTCAGATGTCATTTCATGCAGTTTAATGTTACATAACATTTGCCCGTTCAGTGTGTTTAAATGCATCAACATCATCGATGAGAAACGCTGACCAGGAATGTGTTTTCTGTGTGTTTGCCACTCTTCAGATGGAGATTTTACACGCATAATGAGTGTGTTTTACCTCACTGATATGAAGGATTCTCAGGCCGGATTCCTCGGCGAGTGCGTGCCGTCATTAGGAATGGAATTCTGCTTCCTGAAGAAGGAAAACGCTTGTAAATGTCTTGGGGTGTAATAAGATCCGCGTGAAATGCATGTGAGATAAAGCCTGACAGAAACCGCAGGCCTGCTGGTGCCCTGCTTAAAACTCAAACACACACACACACACACACACACACTGCACAACAATATCCTTGTGCATTATATATATATATATATATATATATATATATATATATATATATATAATTTCAATTCAATTCAATTTTATTTCCAGACTCAAGGTCCATTAGAGAGAAAACATACAACAACCTACACAAAATCACATACAATACAAAACATTTAAAATAGAAAATTATGCCAATAATTTCTCATAGTGTCAGGCTGCAGGGTAGATGAAGTAGGAGGCAAACTCGCAGATGAAGTAATCCAAGGTTTTAATTCACAATCTCACAAAAACAAGGAACAGGGAGCGTGTGCTCAGACAAGGATAACCTTAACATTAAACATTGACCGACCAGTGCAGAGTGAAAACCAGGAACTTAAATACACACACAGATGAACACAAGACAGGTGATGCAGATCATGATGAAGAACAGGTGGGTAATGAAGGGAGTGAGTTCAGGTGTGGAAACAAGGAGGATTCTGGGAACTGTAGTGCAGACAGGACGATGACAGACCGTGAATGTGACATTACTCCCCCCTCCCGGTAGGCGCGTCCTCGCGCCGTAGAAAGACCAAGGGGGTGGGAGGGTGGGCGCCCTGGAGGCTGACGGGGAAGACAAGGCAAGGGAGACAAGGCAGGAAGCCTCCAGGGCGGAGCAGACTGTGGGTGTGGTCACGGTGGAGCAGGCTGTGGGCGTGGCCAGGACGGAGACAACCCCTTGGGCGGCCATGGCGGTGCGGACCCTTCGGGCGGCCATGGCGGTGAAGCCCCTTCGGGTGGCCATGGCGGTGAAGCCCCTTCGGGTGGCCATGGCGGAGAAGCCCCTTCGGGCGGCCATGGCGGAGAAGCCCCTTCGGGCGGCCATGGCGGTGCGGACCCTTCGGGTGGCCATGGCGGAGACGACCCCTCAGGTGGCCATGGCGGAGACGACCCTTCGGGTGGCCACGGCGGTGAAGACCCCTCGGGTGGCCACGGCGGTGAAGACCCCTCGGGTGGCCACGGCGGAGAAGACCCCTCGGGTGGCCATGGCGGAGAAGACCCTTCAGGTGGCCATGGCGGAGAAGACCCTTCGGGTGGCCATGGTGGTGAAGACCCTTCAGGTGGCCACGGCGGTGAAGACCCTTCAGGTGGCCATGGTGGTGAAGACCCTTCAGGTGGCCATGGTGGTGAGGACCCCTCAGGTGGCCATGGCCCCTCGAGTGGCCAGGACGGAGCCCTATGGCCCCCCCCCAAAAAATACTTGGGAAAAGTCCCGGGTACCAGAGAGGGCTCGGTGCAGGGCAGCGACGAGGGCTCGGTGCTGGGCAGATCCAGCGACGAGGGCTCGGTGCTGGGCAGATCCAGCGACGAGGGCTCGGTGCTGGGCAGATCCAGCGACGAGGGCTCGGTGCTGGGCAGATCCAGCGACGAGGGCTTTGTGCTGGGCAGATCCAGCGGTGAGGGCCTTGTGCTGGGCAGATCCAGCGGTGAGGGCTTTGTGCTGGGCAGATCCAGCGGTGAGGGCCTTGTGCTGGGCAGGACCAGCGGTGAAGGCTTTGTGCTGGGCTGGACCAGCGGTGAAGGCTTTGTGCTGGGCAGGACCAGCGGTGAAGGCTTTGTGCTGGGCAGGACCAGCGGTGAAGGCTTTGTGCTGGGCAGGACCAGCGGTGAAGGCTTTGTGCTGGGCAGGACCAGCGGTGAAGGCTTTGTGCTGGGCAGGACCAGCGGTGAAGGCTTTGTGCTGGGCGGAACCAGCGGCGAAGAGGGCTCTGAGCTGGGCGGAACCAGCGGCGAAGAGGGCTCTGAGCTGGGCGGAACCAGCGGCGAAGAGGGCTCTGAGCTGGGCGGAACCAGCGGCGAAGAGGGCTCTGAGCTGGGCGGAACCAGCGGCGAAGAGGGCTCTGAGCTGGGCGGGACCAGCGGCGAAGAAGGCTCTGAGCTGGGCAGGACCAGCGGCGAAGAAGGCTCTGAGCTGGGCGGAACCAGCGGCGAAGAGGGCTCTGAGCTGGGCGGAACCAGCGGCGAAGAGGGCTCTGTGCTGGGCGGAACCAGCGGCGAAGAGGGCTCTGAGCTGGGCGGAACCAGCGGCGAAGAGGGCTCTGAGCTGGGCGGAACCAGCGGCGAAGAGGGCTCTGAGCTGGGCGGGACCAGCGGCGAAGAGGGCTCTGAGCTGGGCGGGACCAGCGGCGAAGAGGGCTCTGAGCTGGGCAGGACCAGCGGCGAAGAGGGCTCTGAGCTGGGCAGGACTAGCGGCGAAGAGTGCTTTGAGCTGGACGGAACCAGCGGCGAAGGGAGCTTCAAGCTCGGCGGAATAAAAGAAAACAAAATCTCTGCGGGCATGACGCTGTCAGTCTTTAGCTCGGCGGGCATGAAGCTCACTGTCTCAGGCGCGGCGGGCATGACGCTCACTGTCTCAGGCGCGGCGGGCATGACGCATACTGCCTTGGCTTCGGCAGATCTGGCGTGAAGTGCAGGCTCAGCTGGACTGGCGTGACGTGCTGGCTCGGCTGGACTGGCGTGAAGTGCAGGCTCGGCTGGACTGATGAGAGGAGGGAGATCAGAGAAGTCATCATCTCTGGAGATGTGTTTGATTCTGCAGACGACTGGCTCAGGTTCTGGTTGGACGTGGGGATGTTGGTGCTGAAAAAAGTGTCTGGCCCCATATCGCCTATATCCTCCCCTGTGACCTCCACGGATCCCCCTGAACACAGCTTGGCGGGTTCCCACAAAGGCCTGCTTCCAGATCTCCATCTTCTTTTCTTTTTATTTATGGTCGGTCAATCTGTCAGGCTGCAGGGTAGATGAAGTAGGAGGCAAACTCGCAGATGAAGTAATCCAAGGTTTTAATTCACAATCTCACAAAAACAAGGAACAGGGAGCGTGTGCTCAGACAAGGATAACCTTAACATTAAACATTGACCGACCAGTGCAGAGTGAAAACCAGGAACTTAAATACACACACAGATGAACACAAGACAGGTGATGCAGATCATGATGAAGAACAGGTGGGTAATGAAGGGAGTGAGTTCAGGTGTGGAAACAAGGAGGATTCTGGGAACTGTAGTGCAGACAGGACGATGACAGACCGTGAATGTGACACATAGATGACTGGTATCGCACCACACTTTGCCCAGGGTTTGACAACAGTATAATAATAGCATTCTGTGCATTATCCAGCCGACAAATAAATGTATACATCAAATTTCTCATTAAAGCCATAAAGATTTTACTCTTGACATACAAAATAGATTACTTGCACTGCTCCACCGCGGTTACAGTGGGGAGAACAAGTATTTGATACACTGCCGATTTTGCAGGTTTTCCCACTTACAAAGCATGTAGAAGTCTGTAATTTTTATCATAGCTACTCTTCAACTGTGAGAGACGGAATCTAAAACAAAAATCCAGAAAATCACATTGTATGATTTTTAAATAATTAATTTGCATTTTATTGCATGACATAAGTATTTGATCACCTACTAACCAGTAAGAATTCCGGCTCTCACAGACCTGTTAGTTTTTCTTTAAGAAGCCCTCCTGTTCTCCACTCATTACCTGTATTAACTTCACCTGTTTGAACTCGTTACCTGTATAAAAGACACCTGTCCACACACTCAATCAAACAGACTCCAACCTCTCCACAATGGCCAAGACCAGAGAGCTGTGTAAGGACATCAGGGATAAAATTGTAGACCTGCACAAGGCTGGGATGGGCTACAGGACAATAGGCAAGCAGCTTGGTGAGAAGGCAACAACTGTTGGCGCAATTATTAGAAAATGGAAGAAGTTCAAGATGACGGTCAATCTCCCTCGGGCTGGGGCACCATGCAAGATCTCACCTCGTGGGGCATCAATGATCATGAGGAAGATGAGGGATCAGCCCAGAACTGCACGGCAGGACCTGGTCAATGACCTGAAGAGAGCTGGGACCACAGTCTCAAAGAAAACCATTAGTAACACACTACGCCGTCATGGATTAAAATCCTGCAGTGCACGCAAGGTCCCCCTGCTCAAGCCAGCGCATGTCCAGGCCCGTCTGAAGTTTGCCAATGACCATCTGGATGATCCAGAGGAGGAATGGGAGAAGGTCATGTGGTCTGATGAGAAAAAAATAGAGCTTTTTGGTCTAAACTCCACTCGCCGTGTTTGGAGGAAGAAGAAGGATGAGTACAACCCCAAGAACACCATCCCAAACGTGAAGCATGGAGGTGGAAACATCATTCTTTGGGGATGCTCTTCTGCAAAGGGGACAGGCCGACTGCACCGTATTGAGGGGAGGATGGATGGGGCCATGTATCGCGAGATCTTGGCCAACAACCTCCTTCCCTCAGTAAGAGCATTGAAGATGGGTCGTGGCTTGGTCTTCCAGCATGACAACAACCCGAAACACACAGCCAGGGCAACTAAGGAGTGGCTCCGTACGAAGCATCTCAAGGTCCTGGAGTGGCCTAGCCAGTCTCCAGACCTGAACCCAATAGAAAATCTTTGGAGGGAGCTGAAAGTCCGTATTGCCCAGCGACAGCCCCGAAACCTGAAGGATCTGGAGAAGGTCTGTATGGGCCAGAATCCCTGCAGTGTGTGCAAACCTGGTCATGAACTACAGGAAACGTATGATCTCTGTAATTACAAACAAAGGTTTCTGTACCTAATATTAAGTTCTGCTTTTCTGATGGTCCAAATACTTATGTCATGCAATAAATTGCAAATTAATTACTTAAAAATCATACAATGTGATTTTCTGGATTTTTTAGATTCCGTCACTCACAGTTGAAGAGTACCTATGATAAAAATTACAGATTTCTACATGCTTTGTAATTGGGAAAACCTGCAAAATCGGCAGTGTATCAAATACTTGTTCTCCCCACTGTATATATTTTTTATATAATCCTCATACAATCATATATATATATATATATATATATATATATATATAAATTCCAGAAGAGTGCAGAAGGTGGTCTGTCAGACGTCTTTCTGACTTCTGATGATTGAAGAGCTTCTGAACCTCCACGGGAAGTGGATTCTCTGCGGAGTCGAAACAAGCACAGGAATTTCCTGAACCAAACCAACATCAGGCCACCGGCGTGAGAAGCAAGGCCAATCTTCACCCCTTCTTCCTTTTCACTCTCTCAAACCTCTTTTGTCCCGCCAGACACGGCGATTCTGCCCACCCAGAGCTCCTTGGGTTTGACTGTTCATTCACATACTGCTCAAGTCCTCATACATCAACTCTGACTCTATTTACTCTCTTAATTAATGTTCCTTCTCCTATTGGGAGTGATTCATAAGTGACGTTATTCTAGAAAGAAACATGTTTGTCTTGATAATCATTCATCAACATGTAATAACTTACTTCATCTATGAAACAATCAACGTTCAGCTGACAGCTGACGTCATTTAGGCCAAATAGTTTCAGGAGAAACAAACAATCAGATATAAAACGCCCGCGTCTCACCATCACGTCGATTCATAATGCATGCAATTACAATGGATTAGAATAAAAGTTATTACACTCTAAAAAATGCCTGGTTGTTTGAACCTATCTTTGGGTCAAGTATGGACAAACCCAGCCATTGGGTTACATTTTTAAATTACATTTTTAACCCAACGTTTGGGTTTGTCCATATTTGACCCAAAATTGGGTTAAAACAACCCAGCATTTTTTAGAGTGTAGATTTAAAGCACCATGTTCAATTTATATAGTTTAATATATTCTGATATTACGTCCGGATTACATTCACACTACACACACACTCATCTTATAGAACATACTTTTTTAGCCGACGGGAAGTAATTACTTATTCAAAATAAGTACCTTTTTTGCTGGAACACAAAATGAATTTTCATGAATTGCATTTCCTTGACACTAGTTCATAGTGTCAAGCTCCAAAAAAGAGTAAAAAAAAAAAAAAAAAAAAACACATAAAAGCACCATATTTCAAGTCTTCTGAAAGCCAAAAGAAATCTTTGCATGAAGAACAGCAAAAGTTAATTCATTATGCACTGAAAAAAAAAATGATTCGTTAAAATTAATTTAAAAAAAATATCATAAGTGGTTGCATTCAATTGATTTTATCTACATTTAAACAAATGCATTAAGTTGAACTTAATTTGTTTAAATGTAGATAAAATCAACAACGATATTTTTTTTTTATTAATTTCAACGAATCATTTTTTTCATTATGGGCTCTAAAATTATATCCTCATTCTGTCACGGTTCATGAGTGCGCTGCTTCCTGCTTGTCTCGTGCATTTGTTATTGTTGTCTGTGTGCCATGTGCGTGTGTGTGTGGGTGTCACCGTATTAATTATCGGTTAATCACATCATCCGCAATCAGCTCAGCGCCAGCTGTCACTCATCTCCTGTTCCTTTAAAAGACTCACTGAATCCTTCTCTCATTGTCAGATCGTTGGTCGATGTTTGTGCCGTGTTTCCCGTTTGAGTTGGTGTCTTCCTGGAGTCCTGTGCTGTTTGTTCTTCGTGTCTGGTTCCTGTCTTCACCTTCACGCTGTTTCACCGCCGGATTCATCACGACCATCTAAGTCCCTGCGTCACCCTGCTACAGCCGTCTGACCCTCACGATCTGCCTGAGTCTACTTCTGTTCTGAGTGTTAATAAACGTACTTTCTTGAGATCGCCTGCATTTGCTTCCTTTTTCCCAGCACGTCATGACAGAACGATCTGACCTATCGATGGGAGCAGCAGGCGAGACCCAGATGTCTATGGAGGCTTTCATCGGCACTAGCATGCAACGAATGGACGCTCAAGAGGAGGGGCTTAACAACAACGGACGTGCCATACAGGCACTGGTGGCGCAGGTGTCCGAGCTAACCCAGCAAATTCAACATCTGCGCATGCCCACTGCGCCACCCACGCCGTTCGTGCCCCCCGTTCCAGCTGATCCGCTCTCCCAGTCTGAACCTCGGATGCCAGTTCCGGAGAGGTATGCTGGAGAACCTGATTATTGTCGTGCTTTCATTACCCGTTGTGAGATGCATTTCGCCCTACAGCCACGCACGTTTGCCACGGAAACTTCTAAGGTGGCATTCGTTCTCACTCTCCTGACTGGGAGGGCGGCCCTTTGGGGTACGGCGGTGTGGGCGAATAGAGATCCCTGTTGCGTGTCGTTCCAGGCACTCGCGGAAGCCATGAGGGAAGTCTTCGACCGCGCGGCGGCCGGGAGGGAGGCTGCCAGGAGGCTGGCGGAACTCAGACAGGGTAATCGCTCTGTATCGGACTACGCCATTGAGTTCCGCACCCTGGCCGCCGAGTGCCAATGGAACGACACGGCGCAGTGGGACATGTTCCTGCATGGGCTGGCTGACCGCGTTCATCAGGAGATCTACGCCCTGGACCTCCCGACGACCCTCCACGGGTTAATAGAGCTGGCGCTGCGGGTGGACTCCAGGCTTGGCCGGATGAGTCGACGCGCGCCAACCGAAGCTCCAGTCCACTTCTTCAACCTCCCGAGGTCCAGTGGCACCGACGCGGTCAGCCCCATCAACGACACCGAACCCATGCAGGTGGGGAGAGCTCGGCTTTCCCGGGAGGAGAAGGAAAGGCGGAGATCCCTGGGCCTTTGTTTGTACTGTGGAGGATCTGGACATTTTCTGAACTCATGTCCGTTAAAAGGCCCAGCCCGGCAGTAACTATGAGGCTACTGTCGGGTGGGATCTCCGCTGCTAAGACCTCAGGAACACCATCAGCGACATCTACTCTCCTCCCGGTTAGACTTAGATGGTCGCATCACCAACACCACTGCCACGCACTCTTGGACTCTGGGGCGGAAGGTAATTTTCTGGATCATCACTTCGCCATCAAACATCACATTCCTCTACTACCACTCACCCAACGCATCTCTGTCCACGCACTCAACGGCCAAGACCTCCCTGTCATTACCCTGTCCACTGCTCCTCTCACACTCACCACCTCCGGAAACCACACTGAAACCATCACCTTCTACATCATGGACTCCCCCCTGGCTCCCATAGTACTTGGACACCCCTGGCTCACTCAACACAATCCCAAAATAGACTGGCAACACAGAACTATGAATGGAGCACTGAATGTCATAAGTCTTGTCTTTTGTCTGCCTGTTCGTCTGTTCCCATGTCTGTCTTACAGGAGAAAGCAGCGGACTTGTCAACCGTGCCCGAGGAGTACCACGACCTGAAGGAGGTGTTTAGTAAGTCTCGAGCTGCTTCTCTTCCTCCTCACCGTCCCTACGACTGTGCTATAGATCTACTGCCAGGTAAATCTCCGCCTAAGGGCAAGTTGTATTCACTTTCTGCTCCAGAAAGGGAGGCCATGGAGAAATATATTTCTGATTCTCTGGCAACCAAATTCATTCGCCCTTCCTCTTCTCCTGCAGGGGCGGGGTTCTTTTTCGTGGGGAAGAAGGACGGATCCCTGCGACCTTGCATTGATTACCGGGGACTGAACAACATCACGGTAAAGAATACTTATCCTTTGCCGTTGATGTCTTCAGCCTTCGAGAGGTTGCAGGGAGCGACTCTCTTCACGAAACTGGATTTACGCAATGCTTATCATTTGGTCCGCATCAGGGAGGGTGATGAATGGAAGACCGCCTTTAATACCCCCAGGGGACACTTTGAATATTTGGTTATGCCCTTCAGGCTTTCCAACAGTCCAGCGGTCTTCCAGGCACTCGTCAACGACGTGCTGCGAGATATGGTAGATCAGTTCATATATGTTTACCTGGATGACATATTGATTTTTTCTTCATCTCTCCAGGAACACGTGCAGCACGTCCGACGAGTGCTTCAGCGGTTGCTAGAGAATGGGCTTTTTGTCAAGGCGGAGAAATGCGAATTCCACGCACAGTCGGTTCAATTTTTGGGGTACGTTATCTCGTCCGAGGGGATTCGCATGGACCCTGACAAGGTTAAGGCTGTGGTAGAGTGGCCAATTCCAGATTCCCGCAAGGCCCTGCAGAGGTTTCTGGGATTCGCCAACTTCTACAGACGTTTCGTCCGTAATTTCAGCCAACTAGCCGCACCTCTGACTGCCTTGACCTCCCCCCGAACTACGTTCAGGTGGACAGACGCGGCTGGCTCCGCGTTTGCCAAACTCAAGGACCGCTTTGTTTCGGCCCCTATTCTCATCGCCCCTGATTCCTCACGTCAGTTCGTGGTGGAGGTCGACGCGTCAGAGGTGGGGGTAGGAGCAGTGTTGTCCCAGCGTTCCCCCACGGACGAGAGGATGCATCCTTGCGCGTATTTTTCACACCGTCTGTCTCCTGCCGAACGTAATTATGACATTGGTAACAGAGAGTTGTTGGCCATCAAGCTAGCGTTGGAGGAGTGGCGCCACTGGTTGGAAGGGTCGGGGGTACCTTTTATTGTTTGGACCGATCATAAGAATCTGGAATACATTCGTACTGCTAAAAGGTTAAACTCCAGGCAGGCTCGGTGGGCACTTTTTTTCGGTCGTTTTGATTTTTCTCTCTCGTACCGCCCGGGTTCCAAGAATATTAAACCCGATTCTTTATCGCGACTTTTTGATCGTTCCGAACGCCTGGTTACTCCCGAGTGCATTTTACCGGAGAGTCTATTTGTCTCCACACTCGTATGGGAGGTCGAATCGAAGGTCAAGAAGACCTTAGAAGGGGTAACGCCCCCGGTCGGGTGTCCACCGAACCGTTTATTTGTGCCGGAGGAACTACGGTCTGAAGTTATTCAGTGGGGTCATTGTTCCAACATAGCCTGTCACCCAGGAATCAATCGCACGAGGTTTTTGGTTAAGCAGCGATTCTGGTGGCCACGGATGGCCCGCGACATTCACGATTTTGTTTTGGCTTGCTCGGTATGTGCCACTGGTAAGACTTCCAATCGCGCGCCAGATGGGTTACTCCAACCGCTGCCAGTCCCTTCGAGACCCTGGTCCCACATCGCTCTAGATTTTATTACCGCCCTCCCGCCCTCCCAGGGCAACACGGTTGTTTTGACCGTGGTGGACCGGTTCTCGAAGGCGGCTCATTTCATTCCCTTGCCCAAATTGCCGTCAGCCAAGGAGACAGCGGTTGCCGTCATTGACCACGTCTTTCGTTTACATGGCCTTCCGATTGACGTGGTCTCTGACAGGGGTCCCCAGTTTGTGTCCAAATTCTGGCAAGAGTTCTGTAAATTACTGGGCGCGACTGTTAGCCTGTCCTCTGGGTTTCACCCTCAGAGCAATGGCCAGACCGAGAGAGCCAACCAGGATTTAGAGAGAATGTTACGGTGTTTGGTTTCCAAGAATCCGACTTCCTGGTGTCAACAACTGTCTATGGTGGAGTACGCCCACAATACGTTACCAGTGTCATCCACGGGCCTTTCTCCGTTTGAAGGTAGTGTAGGATACCAGCCACCTGTTTTTCCCAGTCTGGAATCTGAAGTCGCGGTTCCCTCCGCACACGCCTTTGTCCAGAGGTGCCACCGCACCTGGACTAGAGCCCGTGAGACTCTACTCCAGGTGGGGGCGCGCACTAAGGCTAACGCCGATCGCCACCGGTCTAAGCCTCCCGTTTACATCGTCGGTCAAAAAGTGTGGCTTTCTACTAAGAACATTCCTCTCCGTTCCGTCTCGAATAAGTTAGCACCCAAATTTATTGGCCCGTTCACTGTCACCAAGATTATTAGTCCGGTGGCAGTCCGCCTCAACCTTCCTCCAGCGTACAGGAGGATACACCCCGTGTTCCATGTCTCCAAAATTAAGCCTGTGTTTCGATCAGCAATTAATCCGCCTGTACCGGTTCCCCCACCGCCGCGTCTTGTAGATGGGGAACCGACGTATTCGGTTAACCGTATTCTGGACACCAGGCGGAGGGGACGAGGATTCCAGTACTTGGTGGACTGGGAAGGTTACGGTCCGGAGGCGAGGAGTTGGGTTCCTGCGAGAGACATACTAGATCACTCCCTTATTGATGATTTCCATCGACAGGTAAGGGAGTCTGGGGACGCCAGGAGGCGTCCTTAGGAGGGGGGGTACTGTCACGGTTCATGAGTGCGCTGCTTCCTGCTTGTCTCGTGCATTTGTTATTGTTGTCTGTGTGCCATGTGCGTGTGGGTGTCACCGTATTAATTATCGGTTAATCACATCATCCGCAATCAGCTCAGCGCCAGCTGTCACTCATCTCCTGTTCCTTTAAAAGACTCACTGAATCCTTCTCTCATTGTCAGATCGTTGGTCGATGTTTGTGCCGTGTTTCCCGTTTGAGTTGGTGTCTTCCTGGAGTCCTGTGCTGTTTGTTCTTCGTGTCTGGTTCCTGTCTTCACCTTCACGCTGTTTCACCGCCGGATTCATCACGACCATCTAAGTCCCTGCGTCACCCTGCTACAGCCGTCTGACCCTCACGATCTGCCTGAGTCTACTTCTGTTCTGAGTGTTAATAAACGTACTTTCTTGAGATCGCCTGCATTTGCTTCCTTTTTCCCAGCACGTCATGACACATTCACGTTCAAATTTAAAAAATGATGCATCAGGTTTGACGTCACTGATATGAAGACATCTTTGTTTCTTTTTAGACCTTTACAGTCACGGTCGCTATGAAAGGAGAACCCGAGGGTGAGTAAATAATGCCAGAATTGTGATTTTTAGGTCAACTAATGCATTGGTTTTACATCTAATAACACCAAAACTGAGATTCTAGCATAAATACCAGTGAAGACAAAAGAACATACTAAAGAACAGGGAGTTGTCCAGCCGGTCCAGGCGTTTGACCACATTCATGACCAGCGGCACACGTTATGATTTAACATAGAGCTCAGATCTGAGAGATGGGCCACACACGCTCTTGACCTACTGTTCTGGACTTCAGCAACTCACACACACACACACACACACACACAGCGTAAGAGGGGCTTCCTCTTCTACACCACTCCTACGTTCCTTGGCGTGTGTTTGTTTATGCTGGACGGAGGCCTGTAACGTCTGAAATAATAGGTGTGACTCGTAAAGAGAAACAGATTCATGAGCGCTGACCGCAGGGAAGGTGTTTGTCCGGCCGTGATCAAAGCATGACCTGATATTACCCTGTTAATGCTTCCTTATTTTGCATGATAAAATCAGACCTGAGTATTAAATTACAGGAAAATATCATCATCAAACTTCATTTGGACAATCATTTTTCAATGCTATGAAGGAAGCCAAAAGTTATGAACAAACATTCTTAATGTTAATAGAACATTCGTTATCCAAATGATCTAGTCTATCAATTACATAAACGTTGTTAAATATTGTATATATTGTTTTTCTCTGAAACATTTAGACGTTCATTTAACGTTTTAAATGTTTAAATGTTAAACGTTGGTGAAAATTGCCATTTTTATTGTAAGTATGAATTGTAATTGAAGTAAAAAGAGCAAAAACATTTACTAAAGAAAATATATTCTTGATAAAAATATTGCAAAATGGACAGTAAGGAATATTTATGGCCAGTAACTGTTTTCAGTTTAGCTGGCCGGAGTGGCACATTACATTGGCACATAATGGAGAGGTAAATGTGATTCCCCTACAGATGATTTTACATATTTTTGTCATTAAATGATGAAGTGCATGTTCATTATTTGTTCCCGCTCAAGATCTCCAGACGTCACGCCTGTTCTAACGCAGATTACTGGAAAAATGTCTAATATATTTCTCTTGCCGTGACTTACACAAACAGTCTCTCCACAGGTAGCCAATCAGCGTGTCAGCTGACGGATCATGTGACTGGGCACTTTGTAAACATTCTGTAAGGAGGTCAAGCTGAGAGTTCCCATCAATCCTCACGCTCACTCCAAAACAACACCTTCCCATGGGAAACACATCATCGGGAACAACTGTGAATACTGGAATAAAGTCTGCTGTCACCACGAGAACATTACTGATGTTTTCTCCAACAGGAATTTGATTGCGTTGACATTTACACTGAAGTGTTTCGCTGAAACGTGATTGGAACAGAAGAAGTCTTCAAATGATCAGAAAACACTGATGAAATGTTTGTAAACTGTCCGTCCAAAAGTGCTAAAGATTCAATTTTACAAAGCCTTTCAGTTCTGCTCTTGGTTATCGAAGTATCTTTCAAAGTATAGTATCAACCAACTCTTTATATGTTATATAAACATATAAAAATGTATTAAACACAAAATATTGTTTTCCTGATATACTCTAAAGTTCAAAAGTTTAGGGTCAGGAGTCATAAAAAACAACGTTTATTTTTTTCGCTTCTATGTCGATTTTTTTTTTACTTTCACAGCGACAGAAAAGGCTTCAACCAATCACACAAGAGGAAACAAAGGTGATGTCACAGCAACAATGACGGATCTTCTGATTGCTTGCGTGTCAACGAATCCCGTTTTGTTTGACAAAACTAACAAAAACTACAAGGACAACGATATGAAAGACAATGTGTGGCGTAGTATTGCCAACCAACTCGGCTATCACGACTGTGAGTGTGTTGTGTGATAGTTATAGCCGCGACGGTGACACGCGACGATTCTATTTTAGAAACGGTTTCTATTTTCTGCGACATCGCGCTGGAACAACAAACACAAAGTGTGGCGATGATAATCTCAAGTGCTGTTTATGTGCTTTATTTAATGTTAAAAGCGTGTAATGTGACTTTGAATATCATCTAGTGCTCCAGCTTTGAGGCTGTAAAAGCAACAATGGATAATTCACCTCAGATCTTGAAATTAAACAAATGAAAACACGAACGTTCAAACTGTGAACAAACAAGTGTATTCTTTGACAAAGATTGTTTTAGTAACTCAGTAGCCTATGTATTTTTAATAATGTTTAAATGGTGTAATATTTGTGAATTTGATTATGTTATCCATTTTCTTGCGAGTGCCGTCAAGATTACTCTCTGGTGCCGTGCACTCGCCGTGAGACTCCGCCCACACGCTGTTCTGATTGGCTGACTTCGCCCACACACTGTTCTGATTGGCTGTGGGTTTTGATTGATTTCGACGCCTCTCGCAGTCGCGTCGCGTCTAGTGTGGACAGACAATTTATTTGTCGCTGGAAACTTATCGCATCGCGTCTGGTTAGGATACAGTGTAAGAACTTTCTTACTTAATGTCTTTGTGTTTCAGTAGTTTTAGGAAAAAAGGATGATAAGGTGCGTCTCAAATCACATAGGCTACTTTAGCACTATTCTACACCATTTTGTAGTATAAATAGTGCGGGTAGTGCATTCAAACAGAAAATTCCCAAAAATAAAACAAGTGTAGCCTACTTTAAATACCAGGATGATGCACTTATTTAACCGAAAAAACAAAGTGTGTAACGTTGGACACTTCATGCGCTCGACAGTCGAAGCTTTAGCAGAGGGGGAGGGGCTATCAAAGACAAAATAAACTTCACACATAAAGTTCATACACTACACTGTTGAGTAAATAGGGCATAAGTACACAAGTGTATAAGTGCAAAGTGTATAGTGTGTCATTTGGGACTCGGGGCGCGCGGGAAGATGTTTTAGGTTTTCTTGAATAAGAAACAATATCAAGTCTATAAAACTCCATGAATCACAGCAAGCGTATTAGTGAGAACACAGCATACACACACACACCCGAACTTGACTGCACATCACATTTTTGACATTCTTGATACTACTTTCAATCATAATGCAACGGACCTGTCTACAGGACATAAATGTAGCCTTTAAATAAAAGGGTTATTGGGCTGTTTTGTCATGTACAATAGCGACAGGAACACGTGACGAGTCGTTCATGAACGATCCGTTCATTGCGTTTGAACATAATTTAACATATAAATAGACCTAACACTTCTTGAATAGCTCACTTAAAGTGTTTATTACAAATAAATTACTATAAAAATGAATGAATATAAATGAACAAAAATTTGCGTTGCGTTTACAATCCTGTGAAAACAGCACCCCCGCTTCCCCCGCTCCCTAACACAGCTAAAGGGTTGAGTGGATTAAAGTTGGCTTCCTGTGCTTTATAATGTACAGCAGGAGAGATTGACATCAGGGCTGAGCTGAAGGAAGACGTCTGGGTGGAGTGAAGCCGAGAACAATCATTCGATCCTGCCCAGGAAAAGCTGCCCGTCCCAGAGACCCGTCACAGGGAACCGGACACAGGGAACCGGACACGACCGTCGTCTTCTGCCAAGACTCTCCCTCTCCGGACAGATGTTTCAAGACTTCACACCCTCCGAGGCTCGACGCCAACACCAACGCACCGTTTCATCTCCATACACTGGACTGATGAACGACTCTGAGGGAACATCTAGAAACCGCATTGCTTTATTCGAAATGAGCTTCTCAGGCCAGAACAACTCTCACCAGACCCTCGAATCATCCTTTGTTCTCTCATAGTTGCACATGTTCGGGAAAAATCTTTATTTTTATCCATTCTGGGAGCATCATTACACAACTATGAGAGTTACAAGTTTCGTTGTTACCAACATAGTAAAACAATTAGCTGTTTCCCGAAACCATAGTTCCAACAAACATTCACAGCACATTGATAATAAATGTTTCTTGATCATCAAATCCTCATATTAGAATGATTTCTGAAGGATCATGTGACACTGAAGACTGGAGTAATGATGCTGAACATTCAGCTTTGATCACAGGAATACATTACACTTTACTATATATTCACAACTATGGAAGCTTGTTTCCGCCACAGAATAAAAAATATGAAAGATAATTGCGATTTTTTATCTCACCATTCTGACTTTTTTTTCTCAAAATTGCGATTTTTTATCTCACCATTCTGACTTTTTTTCTCAAAATTGCGTGATATAAAGTTACAATTGCGAGTTATAAAGTCAGAATTGTGAGATATAAACTCGCAATTCTGAGGAAAAAAGTCAGTCTTTTTTTCCTTACAATTGGACATTATATCTCACAATTCTGAGAAAAGATGTCATATAAAGTCAGAATTGCGCGTTTATTTCTCACAATTGCGAGTTTATATCACGCAATTCTGACTTTATATCTCACAATTCTGAGAAAAGATGTCAGAATTGCGAGATGTAATCTCTCAATTGTGAGATAAAAAGTTGCAATTATCTTTTAAAATGTTTGCTTCATGGTGGAAACAAGCTTCCATAGAAAACAGCTGTTTTTACTGTGTAATAATATTGCACAATTCTTACTATATTCTTTATGAAATAAATGCAGCCTTGGTGAGAAGATACTTTTTTCAAAAACATAAAAAAAAATGATGTTTCCAAACTTTTGACAGGTACTGTACATTTTATCGAGTAAATGTTTCTTGATTTATGAGTTTTTAGATATTTCCTAAGACAAAAACAGTGTAGAAATGAGAACGATCGCTTGAGTGCACTCACCTGTTCCCAACCTCAGATCTGATCACTCTTCAACTGCTGTGTCACCAACAGGTGTCTGGAGGTCTAAACCTGCTCTTTCCGGTTCTCATGTTTATCTGGAGGCCCGATCCAGCGGGAGAGGTTTACCTTACTTAAACTAGCTTTACCTCAGAGGCCTGTTGCAGCCCTTTCTCCAAACACCCAGAAACTAGATCCATTAAACGGGGATTAGACTGAGGAATTCCACGAAGCGCCCCGTGGGAGAGCGATTCGACGGTTCCAGACGGACATGGACACATCTGGAGGGAATAATGCTTTGATGAACCTGTCCCGTTCCTGCAGGTGAAAGCAGAGGAACGCTGGGAATCTGGACACAGGGAGGGAACAAAAATCTGGAGGAAGAATTTCACTTAATTTTCAGAGAACAAACAAATGTTTCTTGTTTCAAAGCGTGACTGGATTTACGCTTAAACTAGGGAAAAGAGCTTTGCCAATTATTTAAAAAACAATTTTTAAATAATTTTATTTTGAGGAAGTTTTAAAAGAACAAACAAAAGCTTCTTGTTTTTAGCATAAATATCAGTTTCATGTTCAAATTAGAAAGAAAAAAATATTTGTCAAATAGTTAAGCAAAATAGAAAAGACTCACGCAATGTTGTGTTAAAGGTGTTTAGAAGTGTAAAAGATAAAAACATTTAAAAACTACTTGTAGTGCATTTGATATTATGTCACGGTCAGGGTTTGAAATTAACTTTTTCACTCACCGGCCAATTTGGCTTCTAAATTATTTAGTTGTATATTCAGAACTTCTACTAGCCAAAAATAAACCAGATCAATTACATCACAGCTTACATATATATCCTAAATATATATATATATATATATATATATATATATATATATATATATATATATATATATATATATATATATACACACACAAAATCCTGTCATCCAGCATCTCATCCCTTCCTCTTTCATCCTCATCCTTTTCACCAAAAAAAAAGTATTTTAGGTGGACAGATCAATACAGTACAAACAACATCAATAAAATGTAGGATGCTGGAAAATAACAATGTCTTTTCTGTTAACCAAATGCTTTTTAATCTTCGCTATTGCTTGAAGCGCGCCGTTTTTTTGTAGTGTAGCGACGGGGATGTTCAAGTAAATCATATATGAGCAGATTCTGCGCAATACGCTGTATTTCATATATCATGATGACTCACAAAGTTGAGTATTTGCGCTAAATCTACTCAGAAATGGCTTACACTAACTTCTCCAGCAAA
>NC_138223.1:1445406-1502906 GCF_964197995.2 Scardinius erythrophthalmus | reverse complement strand
TTTTAAGAGACAAAAACTCTTGAAACTTTGCAGAGACTTTACATTCACAAACAGTTCTATTACACAAAGGGAATATCAGAAAAAGCATAGGAGAAGTTTAGCACATTTTGATGAGAAATGCTTTGATTGCATACTTTTATACATATTTTCCAGTCAATTTCCTCTGGAGAAACATCGGAAAAGCAGGAGAGGAGAAACAATTAAGAGATCTTATTCATTTAATTAGATAATATTAGGCCTGCTTATGTTATTTTCTTATTCTATATTATAACTCACATATTACTCACATCCATTCTTGCTAGTAATGCACTAAATTGAAATTGAATGCAGATCCTTACATCATTATAAGGATTTTGCCAAATAATTCCACAGTTACTTGCAGAGTTTTACACAAGTGTCTTTATAATTAATGAGCCCTCGACATCATCATTTATTTCTCCTTGCCCTCTATGATAATAATGACTCTCGTGTGTTTCGTCCACCCATATGAGCCTCGATACCAGCCAATCCTGCGCTTAAACAGGCGCTGTGACATCATGACATTCCCGAGGCATGATGAAGAACACTTCGGATTTAACATGGATGATGATGTATAGAGGATACAGAGCAGAGAGCATGATGGGGGAATTCCCCGTGTGTGTGTGTGTGTGTGTGTGTGTGTGTGTGTGTGTGTGTGTGTGTGTGTACTAGCTTTGAGAGAACGTATTGATGATATATTCAATATGTTTCTGCTTTCAAAACATGATTGTTTTCAATCAAATAATATCATTAAAATAGTCATTGTAGCCAATTAGATACAATATGTCTCCTTCAGAAATCATTCTAATATGCTGATTTTATATTTCTGATTATTGTGTTGAAAATGTTGTGCTGCTTCATATTTTTGTGGAAACCATGCACTAAAAAAAACTTCTATTCAACAAGGACACATTAAATTGTTCAAAAGTGACAGTAAATACATTTATAATGTTAGAAAAGATTCTATTTTAAATAAATGCTGTTCTTATGACATTTCTATTCATCAAAGAATCCTTAATTTTTTTTATTATATATTCACTTTGAAAACAGCTGATTTACATTATAATAATATTTCACTATTTTTACTGTACTTTCTAATCAAATAAATGCAGAAGAGACTTCGTTCAAAAAAACAAACAAAAAAAATGAATTTTTCCAAACTTTTGACCTGAAGTGTGTGTGTATATATATATATATATATATGTAAAGAAATCACACACACACACACACACACACACACACACACACTCAGCACCTGCAGAAATCCTTCATATTTGACCTCCATCTCTCTCTCAAACCACTAACCCATATGTGAACGCTTGGAGGTTTTCTTTACGCTTCAGACACCAGTGGTTCCCACCGCTTCTCCTTCTTCTGTTCGCTGGTTCACTGAGGACAGATGAACGTCTCCGTGACCTCGTCACGTTACTGAGTTCTGCTGGCGCTGCACATTCGACCAAAATCTGGAAAACAAAACCATTTTAGTTCTGTTTCCGCAGAATAAACTGTATAGTGTGCATGTTCTGTGAACGTCCACTGTATTTTGCAATATGTGCATTATAGTTGTTCAAAAGGCTTCTTGAATGTTCTTCATGTGACCAATCAAGATGCACAATGTACATTTGCAGTACTAACATTTAAAACCTCAGTCACAATAGTTCTGATTTGAGTTCTGATTGCATGAGCGTTTGAAGCTGTTGAAATATGCTGATAAACAGATGCACGTGACTCTATATTATTACGGATGTTGCCGTGCACGAACTAGAAGTGATATCAATCTTTTGTAACGATTTAGTCCACTGGAGGCAAGTTGAAGTGAGAACTCAAATGCAATTCATTAACAAAACGTGATCAAACAAAAAAACAAAGGCATGACAAGGCATGAAATTCATAACAAGAACAACAAGAACAACAACAAGAACAACAACAACAACAACAAGAAGAAGAAGAACAACAACAACAACAACAAAAAGAACAACAACAACAAGAACAACAACAACAACAACAACAACAACAACAACAACAAGAAGAAGAAGAAGAAGAAGAAGAAGAACAACAACAACAACAACAACGACAACAATAAAAAAGAACAACAACAACAACAACATCAACAATAACAACAAGAACAAGAAGAACAACAAGAACAAGAAGATCAACAACATACTTAAATAAAGATTATTGGGGAATGTTTTACATGCAAATTCATGTTTAATTCAATCCCATATCTTTGAAAATAATTATGAAATATTTCTGAGTGAAAATAGTTCCAATGCCAAATTTTGTGCCACAGTTTTTAACCAGCATTCAGATTGTTTGTGTGATACTCTCACATTCACATTAGGCCTACACATTTTTCAAAGACAGTATTAAAGAAAAACTCCCCCGGAATGTTTTCCAAATGCCACTTATTTGGCATTTTCTCCAACGTTCCCTCTTAAGACGAGGTGCGTTTCTCACAACACTTGGACTCCTGCTTCACTCAAGCATGTGATGTTATAAGTTCATGACATGGCAGCTGGCAGCAGATTAATGTTGTTAATGGGTGGAAAATATGAGCGATTTCTAAACTACATGAGCCAGTCATTTCAAAGTCTCCATATTACGGGCAGCGATGCATTGATGGTGAAGTTTATAACGGGATGCATATTCCTACGCAGTTGCTCGGTTCATTTCTGCACACGGATCCTCTTGGCGGACGCATCAAAGACGCCTGTTATTTAAAGCTTCAGACATCATTCTCCTGGACGCAGGTTCAAGGGCTCAAGCGTTTATAATGGTGTTAACAAATAAACCCATGGCCGAAACCTAAACCAGCCTCGTCCTAGATGGCACAAAGCACTGTGGGTACAGCCACCAGTTTGGCCGGGACTAAATGCGCCTCTGTGTTTATAATTTTCCTTTAGAGTAACACAGTCCGTTCCCTTTCACTGATGGCAAACAGCTTCCAAACAACACGACTTTCCAGCAGCGGACGGATGGACGGCGTGTGAAGCGGTGAAATGAACAAATAATAAAAGAACAAAAAGCTTTTGTCTTGATTGAAGTCAAAGGAAAGGAAAATTGATACCAAATGTCGAGATTCTCCTTTGAGATTATTTTATTGTCTTGTTTTCCAGTACAATCATTCTTAAATCAAGAAACATCTACTTGAGAAGAAAAATGACTATTAATGTATTCAGTGTATACAAATTAAGTAAGTTTATGCTTAAAACATAAACAAATAGGACGTTAACCCTGGACTTGTACTGTATGAAACATCAGTTTATGATTACCCAGGGTTAAGACTGACCCAGGGTTAACTATTTCAAGTGTGAAAGGCCCTATTGTTGAGGTCTCTTC
Source organism: Scardinius erythrophthalmus (assembly GCF_964197995.2). NCBI lineage: Eukaryota > Metazoa > Chordata > Actinopteri > Cypriniformes > Leuciscidae > Scardinius > Scardinius erythrophthalmus. The sequence goes on along the minus strand of NC_138223.1, from coordinate 1,499,549 downwards.
TGGAAATATAAAAGAGACACATGAGATTATTGGCGTCTTTTTCTCAGAAGAAACATATGAGAAGCAGGAGACATAATTTGCTCTCCATTTAATCTAATTTGCTTTCCAGGAGAACCAGTTGAGATATTAAAGACCTTATTTTCTGACATGAAAACTCTCAGGGTCCTATTTTAGCGATCTGTAATGCGAGTATCAAGTGCGAAACGCAAGTAACTTTGTGGGCGGGTCTCGGCGCTGTTGCTATTATACCGGCGGGATAAATGACTTCTCTTGCACCCGACGCAAATCTAAAATGTGTTGGTCTGAAGTCGCTTCATTACTCATAGGTGTGGTTTGGGCGTAACGTGAAATAAACCAATCGGAGTGTCATCTCACATTCCCTTTAAGAGCAGGCGCGCTTGTTCCATGGCGGATTGCTATTATAATGGCGGATTTGCCAGGAGCGGTTCACAGCCGAGGAGACCGGCGTTCTCGTCAGGGCCGTAAAACACAGAGAAGTGACATTGGGGATGGAGAAACACACCCAGATTAGCTTCGGTTAAACAGGCGTATGATAACTTGGGTAAATGTGTAAGCTAGATTTATGCCTAATTTTCACATCTTCATGGACACAACAATGATTTCCCTCGTGTGGTAATATTTTTCCTTGTAATAATGTATGGTTTGCAAAAATGAGAACTGCTGCTTCTGTGTAGATGAGAGAATCAAAGTGTGTGTGCGTTGTGCACACGCTACATTATGGCTGTCACATCCACCGTCTGTCTTCCTCATCTGTCTCTGCACTCTACACTCCCCAGAATCGCACACCTGCACTCACTCTCCTCACTCTCCCCTGAGTAATTATCATCATGACCTGTACCTCGTCATCTCACCCCTTTATATTCAGCACTCACCCTTCAGTCATCGTCTGGTCTTGTCAATACAAGACTCACAGACTCCCTTCCTTCTGCTACCTGCATACTTACCGTCGATCCCGATCTTCTTCAGCCTGTCTTCAGTCCAACTTCAGAGAATCTTCATCATCTGCATCTGCAAGAGAAAGAGAGACTTTGATATCATTCAGTTAAGCTATCATCTGATATTCAACTTACTGTTTACTCACCTGTTACGCTGTACCGATCCATTCTGCAAATTAAAGCATTTAAACTTACCATCTTGCCTGCTTCGTCTATACGAAACCTGACAATGGCCAAGCATGCGCCCTTAAAATAACATCTGAATAACATGCGCAACGCACCACTGACTTTAGACGAGGTTTCTCCTGGTCAGTGGAGGAATTGTTTTCTGAAACTGCAAAATAGCACCAGGGAACGTTTGCTCTGGAACACGCCTCCTCTTTCCGCTGAACCGCCCCCGGGAGCGCAAGTTCATTCCCTAATTTACCGACGTGCGTCTGTGGAGGGAAAAGTCCGCTGTGCATCGGGTGAGAAATAGGAATGATACATGCGTCGTGTACAAAGTCAATTGCGCTGGGTGCGAGGTAGGGCCCTCCGAGTGTTAGGCATGGTAATGGATATGATCATATTAATATGTTTGGTGTTGGTGGATTATATCTGCAATGCTGTTGGTGGTATTGCTGAAACGTGCAACTGCCAATACATACACAACACAACACAACACAACACAACACAACACAACACAACACAACACAACACAACACAACACAACACAACACAACACACAAGTAAGACATACTGCTGATGTACAATACAGCATACATGAATTACCCTTCTACAGATCTATACAGGTGGAGCTGGGGAAGGGGGAGGGTTTCTGTAAGCGTTTGAAGGTTGAGCTGCGAGTTCATTGGCTACTGATACACCAGGAACCAATCAGCTGTGCCCTATAGAGAATGGTGTGATTGCACAACCCGGTCACACTAAATGCATCTCTATAGCACACATTGTGTTTATCGTGCAATTTATACGCGAAAATTAGTTTTTACGTGTAAATGATATGTATGGGTAGGTTTGGTAAGGGTGTCGGTATGTATTATACATTTGGGTAGGATAAGTGGTGTGTATTACACGCAATAAAGTGCGTATCATACGCATGCGAAAACTACGTATCATATGCATGTAAAAACTAATTTTTCGCGGATAAATTGCACGATAAACACAATGCTAGACACGCATTTTCATGAGATCAGGCTGGATGCAAGCAGGATGAGTTCAGGATCTATCAGCCAGCGCCATCTAGAGTTTGTTTTTGTCTTGCGTAACACTTGTCTTGTGTCGTAGAGACAGTGGATGTTGGAGGAACTCCGTTAATGAAGCGTTTAGAGGACGATCAGCTGACCGTTAAACTGCACTGCATGTGTGACAATGTAAAGCTAATGCAATCCGTGCACACACACACACACACACACACACACACACACACGTTTCCATTGCCTCAACTTCTGCTAAAGGGAAAGTTGGCACTGGACGCTTCCCTTCACATGTACATCTGACCCTCTTCCTTCAGCAAGACGAGACTCTGAGATGTTCACGTCTGCACTGAGATCAAATGGGGGAAAACAGAGACTTTTGCTTTTCTCTTTAAAAAAAAGACATGTTTACTCAGTAACACATAATATCCTGAAAGAAAATTACCAGTATTGTTTCTGTTACGTCATTTCCTTTAATCATAAAACACAACACAATGCAATGCATAAATCAAAATAGGGGTAAAAAACAACAACTTCAAATCCATTCAGTTCAATTCAATTCACGTTTATTTGTACAGCGCTTTTCACAATACACATTGTCTCAAAGCAGCTTTACAGAAAATGCATGAGTCCACATTACAATTTAGAGAAGTTATGTATTTCAGAAATGTACATATACAAAATCACAGTTAGCTAAAAATGCATCAATTTAAATAATGTAGTGAATTAAGGCAGAAACAATGAGTTCACTGAAGTAATGAATACTTGTTTCTTAACAATCATTTAGAAAAATGCAGCATTGGTGCGTGTTGATTCAATGCAGAAAATTGCTTCATACTGAGTCATATTTTTATGGTCTGTTCTTATTTTAGCATTTGATGTGTGCTGTTAAAACACGCACATTATGAAATATAATGTTATATAATAAGTAACTACAACATTTGAAGTGGATCGAAACCTTTCATCAAAGTTATACATGAATTTTTAACAACACTCATTCTTGTCTTTTTTGATCCACTTCAAATGTTGACTACTGTAGTTAAAATAGCACAAACTGAAATAACTAGTTATGATGCGATCAGCGATCATTTCTCCTTATATACAGTAGAGCCTTTCTGGCATGAAGGATTCTTCAAAACAGAGTCGAGAACCCTAGAGTTCTTTATACAGTAGAACCTTCTTTTCTAAGAGTGTGTGTGTGGTTGAATCTGTGTTTTTCTGGCATGTTTTGAGGGTTGTGGCCCCTCTCGTGTGAGCGTGTGTGTGTGTGTGTGTGTGTGTGTTTTCCAGCAGCAGCAGGCAGTCTCGTACCCTTTAACCCCTCGGTGTCCTTCATCCGCCGTTCAGGAACTCAGCGCTCGGGAAGTGCCGTCGACGGATTGTTTGGAGTTAATAGGGACTTGTGAGAAAAGTCAAAGATTGAAAGGGGGCAATTCACACACACTTGATCCTGCGGCCCATCCCATGTCTCCTCAACGCATGCGAAGGAACGTGGGAAACAGGGAGGGGGCGACACACTTGTACTGGACAAAGAGTGACGGCTACTGAACACAACAGAACACTAAACACACATCGACTCTGATCAAACCCTACAACACATCATGAGTCGAAGGAGAGAGATTAAAACATTACGCTTTTTGACTTTCTCAGTTTGTGTAAACCTACTTTGGGTTCTGAGTATTTATTTTTACAGCATTCTTAAAGTTTGTAAAAAATCGAGTTGTCTAATGATCTTAGTTCAATGACCTCAAATGTCAATGTTCAAAAAAGTTTAAAATTTTCACTCAGAAATTGCTAGTAAATGTCACAAATAATTACAAAGAAACAGCAGGTAACACGCTGAATTAAATATGAAAATTTGAAGTGGAAAGATTGAATCTTATAAATTAATAATCTGTTTTATTTACGACTTTGAAAAATAATTTTCACTGTGTATAAAGACTATAACTGAGTTTACATGCTTCAATAAGACAATCATTGCAGTCCTTACACACATACACACATACACACACACAAACACACACACACACACACACACACACACACACACACACACACACACACACACACACAAAAAGAGAAATTCTGTGTGTATTCTTGACGCATTTTTTCTTTCTATATATAGCCTTGATATGTTAACTAGTAAATACACTAAGTTTCGTCATGCTAACACATGTGGAAGTATTTAAAACACGTGTGTGACGACTAGCCCTGTGTTAGTTTGTGCCCCGCTCACCCATAGTGTAATTATGCATATATAATCAAACTCTATTGGAACTAACTATATAGGAGAACTATTTGTGTAGTGTAGTACACGCCTGCGCACATATATATTCAAACGCGCATATCTATAGACTAAACACGTAATACAATTTTGTGGCTTTTTCACGGATTCATGTTTTTAAGGTTTACGCGGAGATGATGACGTTTTTCTAAATTTGCGGTTCGAGTTTGCGTTCTCGAGCACCAAACACTGTTGTGTGAATGAACAGCCGGAGCGCATTAAAGGATTTCTGTTAGAGCGGTGTGTGTTAGCGGCCCCTAAGTTAATAACTAATGATCTTTGCAACAGAAGTGAATACAAAACTAACTTTATCTGGACAATAACTTTATTCTAGATCTGCTGTAAAGCCTAAACACTCTCTGTTACTGTAATCTCCTGTTATCACTGTAAAGCTGCTGTGAAACGATCTATACCGTTAAAGCGCTGTATAAATGAAGGGGACTTGACTTGACTAGTGCACAGAGTTGATGCCTACAGTATGTGTGTATAGAGTTAAAAATCAGTAATTTCTGCAGTTAAATGTCAGTCAGGATGAAGGCCGCTCAATGAGTTCAGGAACAGAGCAAATCTGTGTCACTGGAGTCAAACTCTCCTCAGTGTTCATGTTCAGACGAGACTCGAGGAGGTAATGGTAATGGATACTGGCCGCTAATGGCGGGAAACGCCCGGTGTGTTTGTGTGTAACTGGACTCTAATGGGCCGTTTCCCAGCAGGACGAAGCCAGAAGCAGCAGGTGCAGAATCACTGTATCACTGAGAGAACACTGAATCACTGAGAGAACACTGAATCACTGAATCACTGAGAGAACACTGAATCACTGAGAGAACACTGAATCACTGAGAGAACACTGAATCACTGAGAGAACACTGAATCACTGAGAGAACACTGAAACACTGAATCACTGAGAGAACACTGAAACACTGAATCACTGAGAGAACACTGAATCACTGAAACACTGAATCACTGAGAGAACACTGAATCACTGAAACACTGAATCACTGAGAGAACACTGAATCACTGAAACACTGAATCACTGAGAGAACACTGAAACACTGAATCACTGAGAGAACACTGAAATACTGAATCACTGAGAGAACACTGAATCACTGAGAGAACACTGAATCACTGAAACACTGAATCACTGAGAGAACACTGAAACACTGAATCACTGAGAGAACACTGAATCACTGAGAGAACACTGAATCACTGAATCACTGAGAGAACACTGAAACACTGAATCACTGAGAGAACACTGAATCACTGAATCACTGAGAGAACACTGAATCACTGAGAGAACACTGAATCACTGAGAGAACACTGAAACACTGAATCACTGAGAGAACACTGAAACACTGAATCACTGAAACACTGAATCACTGAGAGAACACTGAAACACTGAATCACTGAGAGAACACTGAATCACTGAATCACTGAGAGAACACTGAATCACTGAAACACTGAATCACTGAGAGAACACTGAAACACTGAATCACTGAGAGAACACTGAAACACTGAATCACTGAGAGAACACTGAATCACTGAATCACTGAGAGAACACTGAATCACTGAAACACTGAATCACTGAGAGAACACTGAAACACTGAATCACTGAGAGAACACTGAAACACTGAATCACTGAATCACTGAAACACTGAATCACTGAAACACTGAATCACTGAGAGAACACTGAAACACTGAATCACTGAGAGAACACTGAAACACTGAATCACTGAATCACTGAAACACTGAATCACTGAAACACTGAATCACTGAGAGAACACTGAAACACTGAATCACTGAAACACTGAATCACTGAAACACTGAGAGAACACTGAATCACTGAAACACTGAATCACTGAAACACTGAAGCACTGAAACACTGAAACACTGAATCACTGAAACACTGAATCACTGAGAGAACACTGAAACACTGAATCACTGAATCACTGAATCACTGAAACACTGAAACACTGAATCACTGAAACACTGAATCACTGAGAGAACACTGAAACACTGAAACACTGAATCACTGAAACACTGAGAGAACACTGAATCACTGAAACACTGAGAGAACACTGAAAAACTGAATCACTGAAACAGTGAGAGAACAATGAATCACTGAAACATTGAAACACTGAGAGAATACTGAAACACTGAATCACTGAAACACTGAAACACTGAAACACTGAAACACTGAGAGAACACTGAATCACTGAATCACTGAAACACTGAAACACTGAGAGAACACTGAAACACTGAAACACTGAATCACTGAAACACTGAGAGAACAATGAATCACTGAAACACTGAGAGAACACTGAAAAACTGAATCACTGAAACAGTGAGAGAACAATGAATCACTGAAACATTGAAACACTGAGAGAATACTGAAACACTGAATCACTGAAACACTGAAACACTGAAACACTGAGAGAACACTGAATCACTGAATCACTGAAACACTGAAACACTGAGAGAACACTGAAACACTGAATCACTGAATCACTCAAACACTGAGATAACACTGAAACACTGAGAGAACACTGAAACACTGAAACACTGAGAGAACACTGAAACACTGAAACACTGAGAGAACACTGAAACACTGAGAAAACAATGAATCACTGAAACATTGAAACACTGAGAGAACACTGAATCACTGAATCACTGAAACACTGAAACACTGAGAGAACACTGAATCACTGAATCACTGAAACACTGAATCACTGAAACACTGAGAGAACAATGAATCACTGAAACATTGAAACACTGAGAGAATACTGAAACACTGAATCACTGAATCACTGAAACACTGAATCACTGAAACACTGAAACACTGAAACACTGAAACACTGAGAGAACACTGAAACACTGAATCACTGAATCACTCAAACACTGAGAGAACACTGAAACACTGAGAGAACAATGAATCACTGAAACATTGAAACACTGAGAGAACACTGAATCACTGAATCACTGAAACATTGAAACACTGAGAGAACACTGAATCACTGAATCACTGAATCACTGAAACACTGAAACACTGAGAGAACACTGAATCACTGAATCACTGAAACACTGAAACACTGAGAGAACACTGAAACACTGAATCACTGAAACACTGAGAGAACAATGAATCACTGAAACATTGAAACACTGAGAGAACACTGAAACACTGAATCACTGAATCACTGAAACACTGAATCACTGAAACACTGAATCACTGAAACACTGAATCACTGAAACACTGAATCACTGAATCTCTGAAACACTGAATCACTGAAACACTGAATCACTGAATCACTGAATCACTGAAACACTGAATCTCTGAAACACTGAATCACTGAATCTCTGAAACACTGAATCACTGAATCACTGAATCACTGAAACACTGAATCTCTGAAACACTGAATCACTGAATCACTGAATCACTGAAACACTGAATCTCTGAAACACTGAATCACTGAATCTCTGAAACACTGAAACACTGAAATACTGAATCTCTGAATTATCTATCTATCTATCTATCTATCTATCTATCTATCTATCTATCTATCTATCTATCTATCTATCTATCTATCTATCTTAAACACACTTTTTGAACACTTGTTTTGAACTTTTAGATCAGCTTCTTCAAGCCAACATCAGAGTTTGTCTTTTCTCTTCTACTCATTCCTTCTCGATGTTTGTAACTTCTTCTCCTCCTGTGATGGAAAAGCGAGTACGGATTGTTTGGTTTTGGAAGCACTGGAACTCGGGATTCCTGATCCGTCACGAGAAAACAGTTTGACAGTTTCGGGCAGAGCGGCCAAAATATTCCAGCAGCCCGACCACAATGTTTTACAAAGAGCACGGCACTCTTCATTTGATTTATGTGTCGAGGAGATTTGGCCAAAGCACCGAACGCAAAACTGGAACAAACATCGACTTCTGAACATCAGAAGAGTGTTGAAACATACAACCTGATCGTGGATATGTGTTTCCTCACAGACGACCTGTGAAGGTCAGACGTAAAGACACTGTTTACACACGCTGTGTGTGTGTGTTTATGTGTGTGTATAACAGCAGGACACTGTCACAAACCAAAGAGTCTGATTAGACATGGCCTTCCCACTTTCTTTTTTTCTTTTTTTAAAAGAAACCTCAAATGATTGATTCAGATCGATAATGTTTTCATGTGCAAGGACATTATATATATATTTTGAAGCTAAGGTTAGGATTAAAATAAAGATTATTGGAGTATGTTTTGAAAAGTGTTCAAAACAAACACACACACATATATATATATATATATATATATATATATATATATATATATATATAAATGATTGATGTAGTCCTAACCCTAAATCACAATATGTTAATATTATACAGTAGAATTCTCTATATATTAATTTTTTCCTGTTTTAAGCACAAAAATCACTTGAATTTGAGGAATTTTTCAGAAATTGCTAAACATCTTATGTAATTTTGTTTCTCAAGTAAATGCAGCTTGATTTGTAATGTTTAGACATTTAGATACCAATGTGGAAAACAAGACAAAATATTGAGGAAGAACACTTTTTGCATTGATGAATTTGACATAAATGAGACAATATGTCATAAAAAAAACCTTTTTCTTAATCTTAACAGGTATAAACATGAGTTCTCAGGCTGCTCCATCACGAGTGTGTGAGTCTGACTGAACGTAAAGTGTGTTTGCTCACGATATAGTGTGTGATTCGGGACAGGTGTGGTCTTCTGTCCTCCTACACAGTCTCTGATCACACACTCATGTGAACTTCATTAGGCTTGTGTAACCACAGGCTCCATGCAATGACACACAAGAGTCTCGGAGATGGAAAAGCACGTGAGAAGGCAACTTTGATCCTATTATTTTAAAGTGCTATAAAATTCCCCCAGTTTTGACATTTCTGAAATCACCCTTAATGGTTGCAAGATCTGCTGGAGTTCAGATCGACCCGGGACGCGACGCAATGAGGTTTGCATGTATACATGATGTCAAACTACAGAAATGCTGCTTTTGCTGTAATTGCAGTCAGATGTTAAGCACTGTATGGACGAGTTCACAACACCATGATGATTGTCTCTGTGTGTGAGCGTCTGGCTCCGGTAATGGAGGAGTAAGGAATTAAATTATCATTCTGGAGGCGAGAAACGCTCATGAAAGAGACAGACGGCATCAATAAAGACAAGAGGCATCAGCATTATCTGGTCCGACCTCTTCTTTTTTTAAAACCTTATTGGTTTTCGTACTTCAGAGAACTGAGTGTAAAATATTTTGAAGTAAATTTGCATGCATTACAATCAGGGTGAATTGGGTGAGAATTTATATTTTATAGTATAATTCTATATATTGTATATAGAAAAATAAAGACATTTTACATGACATTTTAATTTTTAAACCTTAATTGTTTTCATACAAGAACTGAGTGTAAAACATTCTTCACAATGTGCAAATTAAAATAAAAAAATAACAATTTGAAATAAATTTGCATGCATTATCATCAGGGTGAATTAGGTGAGAAAAATATATCATTATATTTTATAGTATAATTCTATATATTAGATATTTTTCTTGTTTTAAACAATCGCATCATTTTTGATACATTTTTCGGAAATTAAGACTTGATATCTTCAGTCATTTTGCTTCTCAAGTAAATGCTTCTAGATTCATGAACGTTTAGATATTTGTACTAAAAAACAAGACAAAAATACTGAGGATGAACATCATTTTTTGAATGCATGCAAACATGCATTATTAATATCATTTATAAAAGCATCATTGTTCACCATCATTATGGTTGGCCCGTCATATGTTGGAATATATGGAAAACATATGTTTGTATATTTTTGTAAAGAGACACTAGAGGCATTTTACTCCCCAAACTGGGAGATCCCAAGTTTTTTTCCGAGGTGTGTGATGTATATTTAATATCTGCTGTGGTGCGTCTGGACTTTTGTGATGTTCACATGAGGAAATCCACCCAGATTACTGATCAGAGAAATAAAACATCCCAGAAAGTACAAACAAACACACACACCTGGCCTAAAAGCAAAAACACGTCTGCCTAATATTTTCCACAGTCCACTCCTCTGTTTTGAAACCTGAACGTTTAAGAGTTGCAAACACATTTATAGTAGGAAATGATGCTCTTGGATTTGTAAGAGTATTTTGGGCTTTGCGGTACATTATACTGGCATTATGTTTCGTTTTTATAACATTTAAAATCAAAACAAGTCTAATGAGATCATTCAAAATAACATCATTTCATGACAAACACATCTTACTTTTATTTCACATTGTTTTGGATCAAACACTTGCATAATGTCGTACATTTCCATTTCAGACGTGTTTCCGCTCGGTGTTGAGGAGATGATTCTCGTCAAAATTGCACAAGCATCTTTCAGTCTCAGTTTGTTTATAACTAAAGCATGAATATTTTGCTGAGAGTCTGGACCTGAATTACGCAAACTTCAAGTTGTTAGTCTTGAGGTTTTGAGGCAGGAAAAATTCCAATGCAACTTCCATCCGATGGGAAATGGTTTGGGTAACCTTGTGACCGGGTTAACAGCTTCTTTTCATCAATACTCCACCAATTTCCCGTTGTGTAGATGAGACATTATCATGTTGTGTGTGTTCAGTACAGAGCTGGATAAAAACAAAACACACCTCTTAAAGTGCCCCTATTATGCCTTTTCAAAAAATCCCTTTCATATTGCGTGTAATAGATCTGTTTGTGAATGTAAAGTCTCTGCAAAGTTTCACAGATCAAACTGCAGATTAATGGACTTTTGTCTCCTGAAAGAAAGAAGTGATTCTGAACTGAAACGAGTCGTCAGTAATTCACTCTCACTTCCTGCTGAGCCTTTTGTAACTAATTTACATAATGCCCGCCTCTGGTGTTGATTGGCTGATCAGCGTCTCTTAGCTCCGCCCTCAAACACTGTAGTGTATCTGAGACTGGAAGAGTTTGGTTCGTGTTGTTCGTGTCGCCATCGTTACTGTTCGCATCACTGATCAAGAGCTGAGATTCAGATATGATAATGAGCGCTTGCTTTCTGACCAATCACAGCAGAGCAGCTCTCAGAGAGGCGGGGCTTAGAGAGACTGTGATCAAGAGCTGAGATTCAGATATGATAATGAGCGCTTGCTTTCTGACCAATCACAGCAGAGCAGCTCTCAGAGAGGCGGGGCTTAGAGAGACTGTGATCAAGAGCTGAGATTCAGATATGATAATGAGCGCTTGCTTTCTGACCAATCACAGCAGAGCAGCTCTCAGAGAGGCGGGGCTTAGAGACACTGAATCCTTGATGGAAGCGTTTCAGACACTGAGAGAAAGTGCAGATTATGAGGGAATTAAAGTGTTTTTGACTTTTGATGCATGTGAACCTGTTATAGGAGACATCAAAACAACATTAGGAACCTTTAAAATAGCATTATAGGGGCAGTTTAACCAGTGCCCTGTTTCTGTTCTGAACTTAAAAAGCATCTAGAGTGCGAGGTCACATTCAGGACACGAAAACCAGTCAGACAGTTTAACACGAGGCCAACAGCCACTATTGAGTGAGAAAATCCTCGACTGGAAAAGTCAAATGATTTGCCCATTGCGCCCTTACCAAAAAGTACCATGGCCATTGCATTTCTTTGCAATTATTGTTGAAATATTCTAACAAATGTCAAGTCAAGTCAAGTCAACTTTATTTATATAGCGCTTTTCACAATACAGATTGTATCAAAGCAGCTTCACAGTATTAAATAAAATAGTACATCAGTGTTTGTTTCTGGTGTAAAACATCCACGTTTGGTAATGCAGATCAATAGCACTGGTGAATCGATTAATCAAATTAAGTATCCCCAACTGAGCAAGCCAAAGGCAACAATGGCAAGGAACCGAAAAACTCCATTAGGTGACCTAATGGAGAAAAAAAAAACTTGGGAGAACCCAGGCTCAGTCGGGGGCCAGTTCTCCTCTGGCGTTTATGAAGTATAGACCGGATTAAACTGTAAGATTAAAAATGTTATATAAATGCCTGGCCGAAAAGATGCGTCTTTAATCTAGTTTTAAACTGGGAGAGCGAGTCTGAGCAACGAACAGTATCAGGAAGACTATTCCAGAGTTTTGGAGCTAAATGTGAAAATGCTCTCCCTCCTTTGGTGGATCTGGATATCCTAGGTATGACCAAAAGCCTCGAATTTAGTGACCTTAAAGAGCGCGATGGATTATAGGGCGATAGAAGATCCGTTAAATAGACTGGAGCTAAGCCGTTTAGGGCTTTATAAGTCAGTAGCAATACCTTGTAATTAATACGGAACTTTATAGGTAACCAATGTAGAGATGATAAAATCGGTGTTATATGGTCAAATTTTCTTGATCTAGTAAGAACTCTAGCGGCGGCATTTTGGACTAACTGTAGCTTGTTTATTGAGGATGCAGGACAACCGGCTAATAACGCATTACAGTAATCTAGTCTCGAGGTCATGAATGCATGAACTAACTTTTCTGCATCAGAAACTGATAGGATATTACGTAACTTAGCAATGTTTCTAAATGTCTGAGTAAAGTTGTTTAAAAAATAAATCCTAGACCAGTCGACAATATTACATCATGGTATGTGCATGGTACTCCAAATAATACCATGCATTACTAGAGTAAACATCCAAAAACATCATGGTGCTATGTCCAAAAATAAATAAATTAATATATTAATGAAAGCATTTCAACAGTACTTTTTTGGTTTGTGGCAGCACATGTGGAACAGTTAAGTCTGTATGTGTTATGTAATTCCATTTAACAATCAATATTATGATAGGGTATATTTGTGTTTTTATGATATATGAAAATTAATTGGTCATCTGATCCAGTGACTGCATTTATCAGGAAAGATTAGTCACTTCACTGGTGGAAAATTCAGATAAAAAACACCTGTGTTGGAATCCGATACCTGGTCCAAACTGTTTTTTTTTTTAGATGGTTGACGGGACCATCTTGAACCAGCTTTATCCAATCTGAATCTGTGACCATCATGGTCTACCATACCAGCCAGGGTCGCATTGGTAAACCACTGAGAAATAGACTCCAAAACACTCCTATTACCATAAACTGGTTTTAGCTGGATATACCATCTTACATAGAAGGGTAGACCATCTTAAACCATCAGAAACCAGCTATCATATATTTTTAAAAGATCTTTTAGTCAACCAACTAAACAAGTTAGGACCATTTGGGACCAATTAGAACCAGTTGGGACCAGTTAGGACCATTTGGGACCAATTAGAACCAGTTGGGACCAGTTAGGACCAGTTGGGACCAATTAGAACTAGTTGGGACCAGTTAGAACCAGTTGGGACCAGTTAGGACCAGTTGGGACCAGTTAGGACCAGTTGGGACCAATTAGAACCAGTTGGGACTAATTCGAACCAGTTGGGACCAGTTAGGACCAGTTGGGACCAATTAGAACTAGTTGGGACCAGTTGGGACCATTTGGGACCAATTAGAACCAGTTGGGACCAGTTAGGACCAGTTGGGACCAATTAGAACTAGCTGGGACCAGTTAGAACCAGTTGGGACCAGTTAGGACCAGTTAGAACCAGTTGGGACCAGTTATGACCAGTTAGGACCAGTTGGGACCAATTAGAACCAGTTGGGACCAGTTGGGACCAATTAGAACTAGTTGGGACCAGTTAGGACCAGTTAGAACCAGTTGGGACCAGTTGGGACCAGTTAGGACCAGTTGGGACCAATTAGAACCAGTTGGGACCAGTTAGGACCAGTTGGGACCAATTAGAACCAGTTGGGACCAGTTAGAACCAGTTGGGACCAGTTAGAACCAGTTGGGACCAGTTAGGACCAGTTGGGACCAGTTGGACCAGCTAGAAAACAGGGCTATTATCTTAAACTAGCTTTATCTTGATTGTCCAGTAGGTTCCATGTTCTGAATCAAAATACTTCCGTAACAAAAGATGGTGACGCATCATAATATACTGTGATTTACATTCAGATCAGCAACAGCATAAAAGAAAGGCTTGTGTTTCCATCCTTTGCTCGTTATATAGTGTTATATAGAGGGATCAGGAAGAGCAATTAGTGTTTTACAGGCAGGAACAGCGTTTCCACTCGGGATATTCCTGCATCCCAGTGAGACGAGAGACTCTACGGGACCTTTTCCACAGTAAAACTGGCAGCAGGGGTGAATTTAGCAAACGCTCACAGGAAAACAACTCTTATTCTTTAATGGAGCCTGAAAATAATTAGACTAACGCGGCTGTTTATGAGCTGTGCGATTATATTCCGCACAAATCTTTTCCATTGGGTAATTCAACATAAGTCATATCAGCAGCATATATCACAGATATGGGAACGTGAAATACTTGCTTATTAATGGTGAGAAACCACATCCGCTGGATGACATTCAACATCAACACAGACATTGAGCAGAAAATGGTATTTCCTGGGATTCCAGTTTCATAAAGCTGTTTTTAACATGCATGAACTGCTGTAAGTGCCGTTTGTTTCTGAAATCAAAGATTGTTGTAGATGTTAAGTGATGGGCTTCCTGTTTGTATGCAATGCTTTGTACAAGAATTCAAAATGTTCAAACTTTTGGAGCAAATTCGACTTTTATTCATCAAGGATGCATTAAATTGTTCAAAAGTGACATTTATAATGTTACAAAACAAATGAATAAATTACACTTTACTATATATTCACAATGTATTTTTGATCAGAAGAAAAACATTAAATATCATACTGAACTTTTGAACACTAGTGTACTAATTTATATATGACATATATATATAATAATAAAATATTTTTCTTAAAAAGCAAGCAGTATTTATGTTGACATTTCATTTGAGCGTGACGCACAAGGGCCTTTTCAAGTTCATCTTCACGCACATCTGCTGAATCAATGTCTAGGACAGTGTATTTGACTCTGAACTCATCATATAAACACACGCAGGGCTTGACGTTCACTGTGTCTAGTGGTTTTTTCAAAGTTACAAGCCACACATTTTCACTGGCCACAATTGTGTTTATATATAGACCTGAATGAACAGCAGCCTTTAGAATGACTTTAAATGCATAGCATATAATATCAATGAGGCAATCATAATTGGTTCAAATAAACTATCAAAAGCAAGTAATCATTTGAACACAACACTAATACATAATATAAACATAATCAACTTATGTACTACATGACGTATTGTAACAAATGCCTGGTGATTGTTGTTGTTACACGTTCTTTAATATTGGCCAAACAACATTTAACTCAAGTGTCCACTTAATCTTTAATATTTGGCCACTTGTTTGCGGTAGAAATGCTGCAGACGCTTAGCCTGGCTAAAGTCAGACCTCTTTCTCATTGAGACGTGGTCTGGGAACCACATGTTCATTTTCTCGTATTTGAGGCGTGGTTTACGAATGCTCAGAGCCGTTTATTGGGCGCTACGAATGTCTATCAAATGTACCTGTACGTAGCTCATAGCCAATCGTTTCAATTATACCAGATGACGTATGTAGAGCGACAGAAATTCGACGAGGAAGAAGACGAAATAAACTTGCGTTCTAAACTACTTAGAACACTATCTAAGGCTGCATCGAAAGGTAACTTCGCGTCTGATGGCATGTTGGATCCATATATATAAACAAACTGCTTCGGTGTGTCGCATAGACGCCGTCATCGTCTTGCTGCTCCCTCCCCGTTCTGTGATTGGTTCCCTTTCCGCTGAGGCAAAAATCTGGTCCATGGTGTCCAGGCTGCCTAGCAGCGTGAATAAAATCGTGCTGCGCTCATGGGGAAACCCAGGCTAGCAGACGCTGTAATTTCTTGATTAAAGGAACACTCCACTGTTTTTTGAAATAGGGCTTATTCACATTCTTTCCTACATTTAGATTGGTGGGCAAATGCATTTTTGTCTCAGTGCATGCATTGTTTTAGTTTGACTGGGTCGGCGCTAGCTTAGCTTAGCACAATGAATGGAATCCTTTGTTGCCAGCTAGCATGTCCTGAGTAAAAGTGAAAAAAAAAAGAAAAGAAAATCCACGTAATTACTTCTTGTGGCCTGCGTATTCACAACGAGTACAAATAGTGATGCAGATTAACACTAGGTGATTTCCTAGGCAGATATTGACTTGGGACTATATTAGGGGGAAGCACAGGCGAAGCACTGCTACTTGGGCGCAGAGATATCACGCAACACATGAAATCCCACGACTTCCGTCAACATACCGGCGTGCAACGAGTCAAAACACAGAAGAACAACAAGCGTGACCTGCACTGAGTGTCTTCGCTTTTGGATTGTTTATTTTGAGAAGTTACAGCTACAGTTACAGCAAACATGGTAATTACCTGTGTAGCAAAAGGTTGTGAGAACAAGCAAAGGACATACACGAATGTAATGTTTCACAGAATTCCATCGAATGTGGAACTGAGAAATAAGTCAATTAAATGAATCGTTTTTCAAACGAGCCATAAGCCGTTTCGTTATGACTTCAACATGAAACATTAGCATATTGCCCGCCCACTTATAGCGCGCGCAGAGACACCAGCAGGGTTCTCAAGTCTCACGCATTGGCCGTGAGACACACGCAATTCAACCAGTTCACACGCTCACACGCCACACCGTGTATTTCTCACGCTGAAAAGGCAATGCCAACCAAGTTGTCCTACAAGCTTTATATATAACGTTGTATACGAGGCGCGGGCACACAAAGTGAAGGTTTCTGCCGCCAGCACGTATCTCGGCCAGATTGCGTTCGTTAATAGGCAACATAGATGCGCGAACTCACGGAAGTTGACGGAACATTCTCGGCCACCGTACGTTCGTTACTAGGTAACCAACAACATCGCGCGAACACACGTCGTGATGATGGAGAAGGTAAGTTGGAAGAAAGCTCGTCTAACATTTTAAGGCTAGAACATTTAATATATAGCCCATCGTTTACCTTATTATTGATGCAGTCAAAAACTCTACAGCTACTTTGCAACCAGGCCAGAAGCTTTGGCTCAGTTTGGCTAGCTTACGTTATCTGAAACTAAGGGAAATGTTTGTGGGTATGGGAAGGAATGAAGATGTATTTCTTTTTATTTCATTTTATTTTAAATAAATTTAAATGTATTTATTTTATTTTATTTTAAATTATATATTATACTGTATTAATAGTATTTCTAGTTACATTAAGGCTACATACGTATTAAAGCAGAGTGCTCTGGGTAATATATATCCTGTCAAAACATACATTAATCATTGCCATTGCATTTGTATTTTTCAAACACTTACAACACAAAACACATTTCATAAGCTGGAGTGTGTACTCTTGTGTACACACACACACACACACACACACACACACACACACACCTTAATAATACACTAATATGTCATTTGTTCACAATGTCCCACCACACAATAAATCATTATGCCGTTTCAACTAGACACATTCAAAACGCAAAAATATTTGTTTTTCCAAACTGTTTGGAGCAATTTGTTAACTTATTTGTAATTTTGAAATATAACATTAAAGAGTATATTTGATGTGATGAATTGCTCTGTCATTTATTAGATTTACTAATTGTTATAATTTCAATTTGTGCTGGTTAATTATGAACAATGGGTAAAATTGGGGGGCGGGGACAGGTGGGGGCGGGACTCCATTAGGCTCCTCCCCCAACCACATGTGATCTCACTCCAAGCTTTTGATAAAACTTGAGAACCCTGCACCAGGGAAACCTCGAACCTCAAACCAGCAGCTGATTCCTGTGACACTGGACAGCATCATGTCCAGAAGACGCTGTGCTCTATAATGTGAAGGTAAACCCAGTTTTTTTACACTGGGACGAGCATGAGGAGAATCAGTGGATAAAGTTCATCTTTACCACGATATCACAGCAGTATAATCCTAAACTTTTGCTGTGTTCCCTTTATTTCACTGACGACTGCTTCTCAAATCTCAGAGTTCAATGCAGGATTCACAGACCGCTTGCTCTTGAAAGATGGTGTTCAAAATACTTACTTTTGAGTTTTATATTGTGTAGGTCTCCTGCTAACTGGCTAACTCACGTTATCACTGTCTTACTGAAATACTTCTGATAATCAGCTGTGGGCCACGATTACCTATAACTGTGTCTATTAATGCAGATTGTCTGTCGTTCTCACTACTTTGAGGAAATATCTGTTTTACCAACGTTTATGTTACATCAGTCATTCACGCTAGAGCTCGGCTAATGTATTCATTGCATACATGCACTGTTATTGATAAAGTTTCAATGTGTTCACCGCAATATATTACAAAAATACTCGGTAAATAAATGATTACAAGTAAATTAATGGGTTTGTTGATGGACATGCTCTTGTTAATGCTGATGGTGAGGAATTACAGTTGCAACATCTCATATAATGTACCTCAAACTGAGTAGCGTATCACTGAGAAACACTGAGTCCTGCTGGAGTCGTCCTGATGGAGGTTCGGGTTGAATAACTAGTTCTTACCAGTGTTTCATCATCGGACTCACACTCGGATTAATATGTTAAAATCGACGTCATTGTTCGTTACTGTGTTTAGTTTACGCTGTAGGAATCCTCAGGACACGCAGAGCTGACGTTGTTATGGCAATGGGCGTTTTTGTTTTCGATGCGCGCGCTGTACGCGGTAAACCAATCACAACAGACTGAGCTGTCTGGCCAATCAGAGCAGAGTAGCTCGCAGAAAGGCAGGATTTAGAGAGATTGATTCATCTGACGAGTCGTTTGAGAATGTGATGATGTGCAAATGTATATTATGAGGAAATTAAACAGTTTTTTTACCTTTGATGCGTGTAAACCTGTTGTAGGAGAATCCACAACAACATTAGGAAACTTTAAAAAAGCATGCGGACATCAAATGTTGATGAAAATCAAATATGTATAATGTAGTATAATATATCGAAAACCTGTCCACGAATTATATATTTATGTTTATTTATGTCATGTGATCATTCTCAAACCTCTGTGTATTTGATGACATCACAGGATGTAGATGAACTCTGTGCCCTTGTACCTCTGTCTGTGTGTGTGTGTGTGTGTGTGTGTGTGTGTGTGTGTGTGTGTGTGTGTGTGTGTGTGTGTGTGTGTGTGTGTGGTCTGGCCAAGCTCTTCCTCTTCTGGGTGGCACACGGGTGAAGTCATGAGGTGGAATAACACTGGGATCCAGACCATCTCTCAATCACTCGTTTCTCAACACACTCAGACCGTGCGAAAGAGTGTGATTTCAAAATGCTCATGAAACACTTGCATTCCATTTGTAATTTAGACATTGTTTCCTAACGAGACATGTAGCCGGATTGTGAAAACACTTGTTCTTTCATTTTTTACATTTTTATCTTATTTAGTCAGAGCATTTGATGACTGTGTGTGTGTGTGTGTGTGTGTGTGTGTGTGTGTGTGTGTGTGTGTGTGTGTGTGTGTGTGAGAGAGAGAGAGAGAGAGAGAGAGAGAGAGTTAGTGTGTTTGTGTGAGTGTGAGCAAAATTACTTATTTCCTAAACAATTGATCAAAATGAAGTGAGTTTGTGCTAAAAACAAGAACAAATATCTGCCAATGGGGTCAGAAAAATACATTTATTTTCCATTTAAATTAGGCATTTAACTTCTTATCTAATGTAATTTTGCTTCTCAAGTGTATCTTGCTTTAATGATTTTTAGATATTCAGATATTTAGATGTATCAGTTTCAGAAAAAAACATTCAACAATTTCTCAAACCGGGCTAAAAAAAAAAAAAAAAAAAGTCCGCAATCTCAATATGAACTCATTTCAACGTTTATCATTAATGAGTTGCTCCACATTCATGTTACAGCTCTATATACTTACTGGAGGACAACTAGAGAATTATTCAGGCAAAAATAGAACAGAAACATCTGAGCTGTTCATATTTCAATGAGACTCAACTGAGAACTCGTCAACTTACATGCAATAATGACCATCACTCTTATGGATATGGATCAATATGTGTTAGTGAAACCCGTCTCTCTACTGTAAGTATATGCTGTGTGCTGTGGACGGTGTAGGTGTTTCAGCACATATAGCTGACAGGAAGGGTGTTTGTGTGTGTGTGTGTGTATGTGAAACTTTACATCAGACGCTGTTGTTACAGCTGCAGTCTCCACTGACTCACTCATACTTCCCTTTTTCAGAGAAAACTCCCCATCTCTCCCTCAGACCTGCTTCAGGGAGTGTGTGTGTGTGTGTGTGTGTGTCGTTCCCTCACCTGTTTCACGGGACATTCTGTGGAGTGTGCAGATCGCCATGGCAACAGCAGCTTGATTGACAGCACAAGTGGTTCCATGCATTAAATCTGTATCTTTGTGCATTTAAAAAAGAACAACCTTCAACCTTACAAACAATGTGTGTGTGTGTTGTCTATATGTATACTGTGACTTCACCACATTACTATATCTGTAAAAAAATGGATATAAATACTTTATGACTCTTATGATTCCATATTTTCAATTAAAATGTAATGGATGAAAACTGAATATGTAAAACAAAATATATCATATATATAATGTAATACGTATAACATTATAACAATAATATAAATTATTAATATATTATAATTAATACATTATAATAATTATATATCTGCTATCCCTAAAAAGGAGGGGGGGGGGGTTAATTAAATTAAATGAAAATAAAAAAGTACCCCTCAAAAGTACAAAATACTGTTGTGTATTCTTTTTTTTAAATCTATTGATTTCCAGGCTTAGGAAAATGTACATCTTCAGCCTTTATTCAAATATTATTATAAATGTGTTAAAGGTTTTGGAATCATATTGCGTAGTTGTGCTTGAAGTTGATTGTTTTATCTGTGATAATTACGCAACGAAACAGGACAAATTGTGCAATACAATTTTTGTCTGGACTGTCATACTAAGAAATAATGAACACATGCAAAAACAAGAGAGAACCAACCAAATATTAATAACCGATCATGTTTTACTCTTTTCTCTTTTTTTGTGCAGAGTAAAATAAAACCTGTCGGGTGGAACGTCACCGAAGGTGGAAACAGTCAGCTTTCCAGAACCAAGCCCAGACATCGCCATTTCAACAACGAGCCGATGCAACGATTATGCAATGACGGCAGAAGTCCTCAAAGACGGTGGCGAATTCCTCGTAAATGAATTGCACAAACTCAAGCACAAGCTCGTTTTTAAGCATTGCTGCGCACAGAAACAATGGACGTCGAGTCTGATCATCCCACCGCCCAAGAAGGGCAACCTTAACCCTAATCCTTGGAATTATTCAGAGATTGAATTTACAAATTGGAATTATTCAGAGATTGAATTTACAAAAAAGTGCTACCTGGTGCGATGCTTTTCACCGTTGACTTCAATTCTCTCTACACCAATATAGATACCCGATTGGGTTTAAAAGCAGTACAGGAGATCTTTGAGAAGTACCCTGACCCTTCCAGACCGGATGAGGCTCTTCTTACCCTGTTGGAATTAGGCCTTACTCGGAATGATTTTGAATTCCATTCAAAACAGTATCTCCAAATTTCTGGAACAGCAAAGGGGAAGAAATTCGCCCCGGCATATGCCAATATATATATGGCAGACTGGGAGACAACGGTGTTTCCCAAATGCCATAAGTTACCCAGTTTTTATGTACGATATATTTGGATGATATATTTGGTGTTTGGAATTATTCAGAGATTGAATTTACAAATTTCATTACGATCCTAAATGAGCATCATGCTTCCATCTCAGTTAAATACAATCTACAACGGGATAAAATTGAATTCCTGGACACCGAAGTATATATTGCTAGGGGGGATAGTGGGGAGGTTTCTCTGGGAACGAGGGTCTACTTCAAGCCCACCGATACTCACGCGCTGTTGCACAAGACTAGTTATCACCCGAAACACACCTACAGGGGAATTGTGAAATCACAATTAATAAGATATAATAGAATTTGCACAGCAGCGGAGGATGTTGGTTGGGCTACTAGGACCCTCTTCCAAGCCCTCAGACATCGGGGTTACAGTAGAACCTTCCTCAGAAATATAAAGGTAGGAGGTTCAACAACTTTTTCAACAAGGGTTGAAACCTAGAGAAGAAAACCATAATAACCATCTGGTCCCCTTTATTTCGACCTTTTCTTCTGCCTCCCTAGCATTGAATTCGAAGTTAAAAACCAACTTCAAGAGAATACAGGATCGTTTGGAACAACTTACCTCGTTCAAAAGTATAGCAGCGTTTAGACGAAACAAAAATTTGAAAGATTTATTGGTACATTACTCCTTGGGTGGCAGACCTAAGAAAGATAAATACAGCGGGTTACTTAAATGTACAAAATTCATTGAAATTAAATGTACTCACTTGGGTGCACCGGTCTCACATGTCCTGGGGTTACAGTCGTCCAACCTGGTCTACTGTATTGAGTGTAAGGTCTGCAGCAGATTGTATGTTGGTCAAACCAAGAACACCCTGCTGGAAAGATTAAAGCAACATCTACGCTCGATCGATGGGGCCGGGAGGGTGACTTACCTTTATGAGCATTTCAGACTTCATGGTAGCACCAATTTGCCTATTATGGGGATAGAAGCAGGATCCTGGTGGTCTGACAAACAGAGATGGATGAAGGAGAGACAGTGGATTAAAAAACTGAATACGGTTTATCCCCACGGTCTCAACCAAGTGTACTAGAACTCTTAGAGTGGATCCTTATTGAAACATTTTAGTTTCCATCGTTAACCGATGAAACACCTGGTAACCTTCTGACCATAAGAAACCTGTAAAACAGAAAGATAGGATTAAAATGAATACATATAAAGGTGAAACGACATATAATACTTACCCAAGATGAAAACCTGAAAAAGAGAAAAAAGAATAAAGAAGATGGGACCGGTAAAATTGCCCAGCCAGCTTAACGTACGATTAGCGGTGAACGGTCAAAAACGATGTGCGAGCCCGTGCATTCTGGCTCTTGTAAGGGAGCTGGAGTTTCTTTCCCCTAACCTAACCTAACCTAACCTAACCCTAACAGCTGATGGACACCTTCAGAGGAATCAGCCTGACGTCCATCACACCATTGCATTCTCCTCAACCGCATCCAGAATCCCATCGACACGCTCAGAAACATCAGGAAGACTTCAGGAGTGGGCGAAGCTGCGCACAGCAGATCCAAATCCTGCGAAGAGTCATCGGAGCAAGACTACCCTCGTACATCACGCTCGTCGATTTCAAGAAGGCGTTTGACTCGATAGACAGACCTATGATGTTCGCACGGCATTTCACAAAAGATCGTTGATGCTATCCGAGTCTTGTGCGACGGGTCGGCTCCGTTCCTATTCATCATAGTGATAGATTACATCTGCTGGAAGCTTCGGATGCAATCTTAAAAATAAAGGTTCTTTGTTGGGGTTTTTGGTTCCATGAAGAACCTTTGACATCCAAGGAACCTTTCCATTGCACAAAAGGTTCTTTGTAGCGCCAAAAGGTTCTTTTAGATTATAAAAGGGCTCTTCACCATCAATCTCATGTGACCTCACATTGTTGGAGTGACCAACAACGAAACCAACAAAGCTTCTTCTATGGCATCGCTGTGAAACCCCCTTTTTGGTTCTTCCTGCCACCTTTATTTAAAGAGTGTACCTTACACATAAAGGTTCTCCGTCCGGGAGTAATACGAGATCGCAACACGGTACAGCAATAGCCGAAGAATCTAGAGCCGAACGCAAGCTTAACAACTTAGCATTTGTCGATGATATTTCACTCCTGGAAAAGGATCTCACCAAGGCACAACAACAGCTCACCCAACTACAACAAAAAGCTGGCACAAGGCGCGTTTCCATTACAGATTTGCGCAAAACTTTTGCGATTTTTTCTAAATGTCGACAAAAAACTATTGGGAAATGACATCGTTTCCATTATCCGAAGTTATGCGACTAAAACTTCAGTTTTTCCTCTCGCGATCAGTAAAATCATTCCAAAAACCATGGCAACGTACGCTGGTGGGTTTATGTACTAAATCCCAGCCACTGCACTGGCCATTATTATTAATGGAAGGAGATGTGTGTGTGTTTCCAAGCATTAATGATAAGGAACGACCCTTATTATACTCGTGATCGGCACATATGAGGAGTTTCTGGGTGTTTCTCGCTCAGATCTACTTCCAGGTCTTGATTGTGGCATTTATTTGAGGTTTAGAATCCATTATTCCTGTAATAATTTTGTCTTATATGAGTTTAATAAAGAGCTCTGTCTCGTATTCTGTCCAAACACACCGTGTCATCTACGTCAGGTGACTGTAAATGCGCAAAAACTGTTTACATTGCAGATTTGCGAAATATTTCTTTTTCGAATTGCCTGAAAAACCTCCTCATGCGAGCGGAAAAACTTTTTTGCGATAAATGGGAGTTTTTTGCGAAAATTACGTGTTTCCATTAAGCGCATTTTCAATTCGCAATTTCAATTTGCACAATTTGAAGGGTAATGGAAACGCGACTACAGTCGGACTGGAATTAAATGAGGAGAAGACTGTCCGAGTGCAAATGAATGCCTCCAGTGACAGTGAACAACATCTAATAATCAACGGAAAAGAAATTGAAATCGGCGACGAATTCAAGTATCTTGGATCCTACATCATATCGACGGAGAACGACGTCAAAAATCATATCTCTCTTGGGTGGCCTTTACCAAGTTAAAGAAGCTGCTCACCGCTCCACCACCCAAGCCACCGACAGAAGTCAGGACTCGCTCTTTAATCCAGCTTGCCTATCTGTGTACTTTATGGCATCGAGACGCAAAGAAAGAACTGGATGTGTTTGCGAGAAAGTGCTACCGAACCACGCTGGGAATTAAACAAGCAGACGCCCAGCGTGCCCAGTGACGAACGATTATTTGAACTTGTAGTGACATTAAAAACAAACATCCCCTCCGGACGCCATTACTGTATACTGTATACTGCATTACACACTAAACTGGAGTTTCAGTGTCCGGTTTATGGCATGATGAACTGTTCTCTTCTCGCTCTCAGTGAAGCTCTTTCTGTGTTAGTCTTCTCAAGTCTGAGGAATTTTCGGTTTGTTTCCTAGATTTATGTTCAGCTGGTGACATTAAAGTCTGTGATTATTTAGTTGAGAAGGTTTGTTTGGAGGAGTGATACAGGTCTCTCTCTCTCTTCTGAGGAACACATGCTCATTTCTCAAAGCTCTTGAAAGTGACACACAGCATTGCTACGGGAGAAGAGCGTTTCCCAGGACTCGTCCACAAGCTCTTTTAATTAAAGCACTGGTTATTCAGCGCGTGGGTCGAGCCGTAGCGCTCACTGCACACAGGACACACTTCATGTGAGACTGAGTCTCCAAGGGCCCTGAGATATAACACACACACACACACACCCGGTCCACCCACACAAATTTGTTGTCTATAAAGCACTGAAAACATTTTCTCTAAGCCTAGTTTAATCATTTCAAAACATGAGATCTGCTCTAAAACCCTAGTGAGCTGCCTTGCTTTCTGCGTCCTACATCCAGTTAACTATAAGACAGCATGAAAACTTGATAATGCGACTGATCATGCAACGAATGCATGCACTGCACATAATATTGCACATCACACTAGAGTCTGACAGCTAAAAACACAATGCTCAACATTTATTCTGCTTCTTCCACGTGCTTGGATGGATTTATTAAAGCAACTTCTGAAACATACTATAACATACTGCCATTCACATTTCACCATTCATAACAAACTATTTTTATTCTATATACATAGTGTCGTAAGAAGCATTTCACCACCCGTGTGTGTGTGTGACAAATTAAATTTGAGTTTGTGCATCTAATAATTGGCATTGCATGAGAATATTTTGGACCTTAGAATATGTCAAAAATAAGAGATTCTAAAACCGTTCATTTCTGAATGTTCTCTGACCATAACATCCAGTTTTTCGTTTTTCTTGGTTATGTGAACGTTAAGGAAATATTTCATAAAAATAATTCCAAATATAATACTGTCTACTAGGCAGGATATATACTAGACAAACACATTGGTGAACTTCATCTTAAATGATTTACATTTGGCAGATGCTTTTATCCAAAGCGACTTACACTGCATTTCAATGTCCAAATTTACATTTTCATCAGTTCTTGTTTTCCCTGGGAATCAAACCCATGACCTTGGCGTTGCAAGCGCCAACGCTTTACAGTTTGAGCTACAGGAAAACTTTATTTCTCTTTCTCTCTGTATTTATGTCTTCCTCACTCTCTAACACACACACACACACTCGCATTAGATTTCCCGTTCTCCGCCAAGAGGCTTTGGATGGCTCCAGACGTGGAGCTGCACGCTCATGATAACACAACGAGAGAGAAACCTGAGAAACTCTCCGAGCTGAAGGATGGAGGGATGGAGAGAACTCTGGGATCCAGGAGCTGGTCAGACGCTTGCTTTCCCTTCTCCTCTCGCTCTCGCTCTCTTGTTTGGTGAGGTTTGGATGAAGCCCTTGACTGGGATCAGTGTGGGATCGCCCACCGGGACTCCTCCAGGGCCAAGCTCATGTTTACCCGGGCCGGTCTGGGTGAGTCCTGGGAAAGAGCAGGAGAAAGATCATCAGAACCTGCAGGAAGCAAACGGGATCCCGGCTGAAGAGAAAGACACGAGGCAATGTAATGCAGGAAAACAGTTCTCAGTTCTGTCCAAAAAATAAAAAATCCTTAAAGAGTGCTAGAAGAAGAGAATCACATTTAGAACCAGTTCCAATGGGATCAAACAAGAAACCAATGAGAATTATAGATAAAATCCTAATGAATTAGTGGAAATTTATTTTTTGATTCCATTAATCAATCCATTAACATTCCTTTAGTTTAAGTGTTACCCTTTACAACTAAAACAAAGCAAAAACTTTCAGGGTTTCAAGGTACTTTTTCTTCAGGGTTATTATCATAAAACTATCAAATATATATATATATACAGTACAGGTCAAAAGTTTGGAAACATGACGTTTTTTTATATTTTTGAAAGAAGTCTCTAATACTTATCAAGGCTGCGTTTATTTGATCAAAAATACAGAAAAAAAAACAGCAATATTGTGAAATATTATTACAACTTAAAATAATAGTTTTCTATTTGAATATACTTTAAAAAATAATTTATTCCTGTGATGCAAAGCTGAATTTTCAGCATCATTACTCCAGTCTTCAGTGTCACATGTGACATCCAGTCTATCACATGATCCTTTAGAAATCATTCTAATATTCTGATTTATTATGAGTGTTCACTGTAAAAAAATTGTAACCCTCCCAAATCAAAAATTTCAAGTGACCGATAACATCTAAATTTTTCAATTGGCCCAAGTGAAATTCTGTAAATTTAATTTTATAATTTACAGAATTTCACTTGGGCCAATTGAAAAATTTTTTATTTGGGAGGGTTACAAATTTTTTACAGTGTTGGAAACAGTTCTGCTGCCTAATATATTTGATGAATAAAAGGTTAAAAAGAACTGCATTTATTCAAAATAAAATTATTTATTTTAAATATTTTCTAATAATATAAATCTTCTTTACTATCACTTTTTAGCAATTTAACACATCCTTGCTGAATAAAAGTTTTGATTTATTTCAAAAAAAGAAGAAAAAAATGTACTGACCCCAAATGACTGACCAGTAGAGTATATTGTTGTTACAAAAGATTTCTATTTTTAAAACATTTGCTTCTTTTTTTTTTCTTTTTTTTTTTTTTTTTTTTTACTTTTTATTCATCAAAGTATCCTAAAAGGGTATCACAGGTTATGAAAAAATATTAAGCAGCAAAACTGTTTCCAGCTTTGATAATGAATTATCATATTAGAGTGATTTCTAAAGGATCATGTGATAGACTGGAGTAATGATCCTGAAAGTTCAGCTTTGCATCACAGAAATAAATGATCATTTAAAGTATAATAAATTGAAAACCAATTATTTTAAATTGTAATAATATATCACAATATTAAAAAAAAAATCTGTATTTTTGATCAAATAAATGCAGGCTTGATGAGCAGAAGAAACTTCTTTCAAAAACATTAAAAATAGTAATGTTTCCAAACTTTTGACCTGTACTGTATATTATTATTATTATTATTATTTATTTTTTATTTTTTTTATAGTAAATCTATATAGAGCTGGTAAGTCCCGCCCCTTCCGCTAACCCCACTGGACCTCTAGGTTGAAACACCGTCAATGCAAGTGAATGGGAGAAAATAATTATTTTTTGGTCCCGTTTGAATTTTGCCATGAATGTGAACATATGTTTTCTGTGAATTTTTTATATGACTTTTCGTGTAAAGAATGCTACAATTTAGCGGGTAGAAGTTTGATACGGTTAGACTTTGTGTGAGAGCACTTTGTGGACTACAACTCTCGACGCGTTTGAAACGTCACCACCACTCGCACACGGACACTAGGTCACGGATCCCGCTAAACATGGCTGTGTCTTTGGTGCACTTCACCGCCTTCTTTCAGGGAGAGGACAAAATCGTTGAGGTTGGTGAAAACCACGGGTAAGTCAACTTTATGGGGTGACGTCACATAGGCGACATGTAGTCTTTCTCGTTATGTCTTTTCCACAACTGCTAGCTGAAGAATCATACCATATACTGTCAAACTCGTAACATGAAAAGTTATATAAAAAATTCACAGACAACATATGTTCACATTCATGGCACAATTCAAACGGGACCAGAAAATAATTATTTTCTCCCATTCACTTGCATTGACGATTTTTCAACCTAGAGGTCCACTTGGGGTTTTACGGATGGGCAGGACTTACCAGCTCTATAGCATTTTCATTACTTGAAATAAAAAAAATAAACATTCAGTGAAATAAAATAAATTTTACATTTATATTAATTCATATTTTATTTTAGTTAAGTTTATTTTTCATTGTTATTTTATTTTAGTTGTCTCTATTTCTCTTTTTTTTTGTTAAAGTTGAAGTTGTAGTTGTAGTAATAAACTAAAACTAAATAAATTCAAACTTAATAAAAATTATATAAAGATATAAAAAAACTAATGAAAATGAAAAAAGAAAATCTAAACAAAATGACTAAAATTACTTTAAATTTAGAATGAAAACAGAAAATATAACACTAAAATGAAATTTGAAAAATTTAAACTATAATAGCATATCAATGTTACTAAAATAACATAACAAATTAGACCCAGATGTGGGCCGTCATCCAGTAAGAGTCTAGAGATATAATATCTTGAGATCTCGGACATTGAATCCCAAATCCGAGCACAGTTTGAGACATTTCTGAGATCTCCTCTGAAACTCATGTGAGATTACTGGAGAAATGTCTGAGAAGCAGCAATTTAAGCTCAGTGCTATCAGAGAGAATGAAGTGAGATGTTGGGAAGATCTCATCCATTGCGTGTCAGTATTCACAGATGGAATGTGATGGGAATGTTCCAGAATCATGACATCATGTGTTATGCAGGCGTATGGTCCCACATGGTGATAATGTGCTGCGACTTCAGTTTGGCCAGAGATGATCGTGTAACTAATCAATTATCCAATTATCCAAACCAAAAGGAAGTATTTCGCAATATTCCCAAAAGTGGGATAAAGATGTTAAACTCCAGCCTGAAGAGCGACTGGATGCGGTTCATGATAGGAATAGTAACTCGAGTGAAGGGAGTGACTCTGGTACAAACAAACTCTGTCATATTTTGGTGGAGTTTGGAATGAGACGCGATCTGAAATATTTGATTATTCCTGCTCATGAAGTCATATCTGGATTCTTGCAGAAAATGAAGCTGTAATGACATTGAAGAATGTTTTTGTTGTATTGCAACCAATTTTTCCTAACTTTCCTATCACAGGTTTAAATCGAACTTTGCAAGAATTAATTTTATTCAGTAGGACTGGCCAACTGTATCCCTCTGGCCAACTGTATCCCACTTTTGGGAATATTGTGAAATACTTGGATTATTGAATAACTGATTAGTTACACGATCATCTCTGGCCAAACTGAAGTCGCAGCACATTATCAGAGGATCATACGCCTGCACAACACATGATGTCATGATTTCATTCTTTCTCACATGTGGAAGGTCAGCTGTAAAGCAAAACTGGTAATCTGACTCAATGAAGCCATGGGCCTGATGGTAACACTCAGATGTTAATGGACTGTCACCAATGGCACGTCACGCACCATCAAACCCACGAGTAAACACAGATGCTGCGAGAGACAGATGGATTTCTACAGGACCTGAGAGGAACACATGCAGGTACCGTCTGCTCAGATGTTTTATCTCGCAATTCTGACTTTATATCACGCAATTCTGACTTTATATCTCGCAATTCTGACTTTATATCACGCAATTCTGACTTTATATCACGCAATTCTGACTTTATATCTCGCAATTCTGACTTAATATCACGCAATTCTGACTTTATATCACACAATTGCGACTTTATATCTCGCAATTCTGACTTTATATCTCGCAATTCTGACTTTACATCTCACAATTCTGACTTTATATCACACAATTCTGACTTTATATCACGCAATTGCGACTTTATATCTCGCAATTCTGACTTTATATCACGCAATTGCGACTTTATATCACTCAATTGCGACTTTATATCACGCAATTCTGACTTTATATCACGCAATTGCGACTTTATATCTCGCAATTCTGACTTTATATCACGCAATTGCGACTTTATATCTCGCAATTCTACAGGACCTGAGAGGAACACATGCAGGTACCGTCTGCTCAGATCTGCGTTTCCCAAAAGCAACTATGGTCGCAAGTTTTGTTGTTATCAGCAGTTCAATGAGTCAGTGTTGCCCAAACCATCGTTCAAACGAACATTCGCAAACAGCATCGCAGAGTTGTGTGTTTGGAACGACAGATCTCGACCTGTGGTTAGAAGAACAGTTTCTTATTTGCATGACATGTGGACTCAATGGGCCCTATTTTAGCGATCTGAAACGCAAGTATCAAACGCGAAACGCAAGTAACTTTGTGGGCGGATCTCGGGCGCTGTTGCTATTATACCGGCAGGATAAATGACTCTTGCGCCCGACGCAAATCTAAAATGTGTTGGTCTGAAGTCGCTTCATTACTCATAGGTGTGGTTTGGGCGTAACGTGAAATAAACCAATCAGAGCGACATCTCACATTCCCTTTAAGAGCCGGCGAGCTTGTTCCATGGCGGATTGCTATTATAACGGCGGATTTGCCAGGAGCGGTTCACAGCCGAGGAGACCGGCGTTCTCGTCAGGGCCGTAAAACACAGAGAAGTGACATTGGGGATGGAGAAACACACCCAGATTAGCTTCGGTTAAACAGTCGTGTAATAATTTGGGTAAATGTGTAAACTAGATTTATGCCTATTTTTCACATCTTCATGGACACAACAATGATTTCCCTCATGTGGAATATTTTTCCTTGTAATAATGTATGGTTTGCAAAAATGAAAACTGCTGCGTCTGTGTGTAGATGAGAGAAGCAAAGTGTGTGTGCGTTGTGCACACGCTACATTATGGCCAAGCATGCGCCCTTAAAATAGCCTCTGAACGCGCCACTGACTTTAGACGAGGTTTCTCCTGGTCTGTGGCGGAATTGTTTTCTGAAACTGCAAAATAGCACCAGGGAACGTTTGCGCCGGAACAGGCCTCCCCTTTTCGCTGAACCGCCCCTGGGAGCGCAAGTTCATTCCCTAATTTACCGACGTGCGTCTGTGGAGGGAAAAGTCCGCTGTGCGTCGGGTGCAAAATAGGAATGACACATGCATCGTGTACAAAGTCAATTGCGCTGGGTGCAAGATAGGGCCCAATAAATCCTTATCTTGAGCCAAATAAACAAGTTGGCATTCAGTGCAATCTATATAATTTATTTGTTATACATACAAATGTAATTTACGAGTTTGTCAAGAGATTTAAAGCGTCGTTTTTGAAGAATGTGCATGTGCGAACGTGCTCTAGTGCGTAAGACGAGCCTATGATTGAATCTGGGAATAAAGCAAAATATCTGAGAAAAATGTGAAACAGTCCACAGATGCCGTGCATCTAGCATTAGTTCGATCTCAAACAGATTCATTAAAAGTAGTTATTACGACCAACACCTGTGTGAAATCATTAACCGCATTAACAGCAGCTTTCCTGTAGCTCAAGCCAGGCTTGCAACACCAAGGTCATGGGTTCAATTCCCAAGGAAAGCAAGAACTGATACGAATGTAAATGTTTACCTTGAAATGCGATGTAAGTCGCTTTGGATAAAAGCGTCTGCCAAATGCATAAATGTATAATGTAATTTAACCAACGTGGTTGAATGACCATTTTGCAACAATGAGTTTTCAGGAAACAGTCGTGACTAGCTAGTGGATTTCCTCAACGATGCATCGTACTATTGTAGTGAGACACTGAGTCACTGAGTTGTTCGGGAAACACACCCCAGGATGGACATCATTATCAGCGGTGCTATTTGTGAATATCATAAGTCGCTTTTATCCTATATTATATTATATTATTTTCAGTAGCGTACCGTGGGGTTTCAGTCAGGGCCTTCAGTACCGATCTAACACCCCCCCACCCCCCACCCCCCACGCACACGCACACCACTGTACATTATAAAAGCTGAGCTGAAGCATCTCGCGCACGGATGTAAGTTACCTAATACAAATAAATAAAACATCTCCGGTTAACTAGCAGGACATTCATTTTCGTTTGTTGAATAAGATGCATTCTAGCGCTGAAATGTGTTGTTCAAGCTGAGTGCTCGTTGCCGCTGTTATCAGTGGCGCGGCCGCGCGGATACAGTGTTCTCTTGTGGCTCGCGCACAGTTTTCACTTAGATGCGCGCTTCAATCTATCGCCGTTGCGGAGACTTTCTAGTCGTTGAAATCTTACAAAACAAAATGCACACAAACGCCCTGCTTGATATACAACCATTGATGAACATATTCGGTAAAATAAAAATAAAAAACTATACGATTGTGGATTCGAACCCAGAACCTCTGTCACGCTTGGCAAAAGTTCTACCACTACACCATCGCAATACATAAAAGTTATATAAGTATCAATGCATTTACTCACGTGGAAATTCTCGGTACTAACAATATTAGTAGATCTAGAATGACAAATGTACCAAATATGACCCAATGTACTAATGAAATTTATTTCTGGACATCGTAATGTTATTTTTCCTGAAAATTGTTATTGTACACAAACATGTATTGTATCTGCCCACCCATGTCGATGACATCAGCGCGGGCTAGCCGTTGACACATCGCTGGGCCTCTGGGCCCAGATCACAATTTGATTGGCTGATAAAACACGTCAGTCAAAGTTATGATCAATTGGAAAACGGCAGCTTCAACGGAAGGCTAGCTAAACTACTAGTGCTGGTCCACGGAGCTGCGTTTAGATGACATATGTAAAATCCAGCTCAGACTCACAAAAAATAACCACATTCTTTCTGGAAATATAATTGTAACGTACTGATAGACAGTAATTGAATTTAGACATGTTCAGACACACATTAATTTAATTTTAGAAAAAAATTTTTTTTTCTATTTTGACAGGGCCAGCAGAGAAGGCCCTGCTGGCTCTGACGGCACACCACTGATTATTTTATATATTTTATTAAGTCGCTTTTATTTAGTCGTTGGACGCTTTTATCCAACGATGCATCGTACTATTGTAGTGAGACACTGAGTCACTGAGTTGTTCGGGAAACACACCCCAGGATGGACATCATTATCAGCGGTGCTATTTGTGAATATCATAAGTCCCCCCCCCCCCCCCCCAAGAAGATATGATGCAAAATAGCGCATTTGATTCACACAACTGATTCCAATTTAGCATGTTGCTAAGCTAAAAAACAATGCTTTTATTGTCGACATTTATTTTGCTTGTTCCACCATCTTGGGTGGGTTTTATTTCATTGAAGTCACTGTATGTATTCAATGCATTTGCATGCAATTCTGCTTTAGGCCAGAAACATCATTTACACACGACAAAAACAACCATTGAAGAAGACATAACCATGGGGAAAACACAACAAAACAACAACAACAAAATCCTTTATGCATAATGCGGGACTTTTAATTATGAAAAAGCCGAAATACACTGGGACTCTTATTTTGAAATGTATATGCTTTACTATTACCGAATGGAAAATTTCTAGTAAAAATGTCTCTGAAAATGACACACATTATGATGTCGGTCCTGCAACTCAACTACTTTACAAGTAGCTTGTAGTTTTTGACATGCTACAGTTTCAAAATGCACAAAATATAACTGTAAAATATCTAGTGCTCATAACAATAGGCCTATGTCACACTTCCTGCTTCCGGAATGCGGAGTAGGGATTCAGAACTTCCGGTCAACAGTATTTCTCGATAAGGATTTAGATTATCAGCCATAATGTCTAAACCATCCGAGGTAGACTGACCACGAGCTATGAGGTTGTTAAACGAAGGTTTTTGCTCCTGTAGAAGCTATAAGATCGTATGAAATCAACCTTGTTTTAAGAAAAACATGTTTTATCCGCGATCTTATGAAAAAAAACTACACTACCCAGAATCCTAAGCGTAGCAGCAACGTCTGCTGATTGGTCCAACTCGCTGTTACCATAGAAACGTTTACCTTACTGGCGGCGGAATTCAAACACTTACCTCTGTAATTGAAAATGAATTTCTTCCAGAATAACTTGTACCCTTTCCTCAGTTTTGACGTTTCCACTTGAGAGTTTTCATTTACCATCCGAACCACATCGTCATATGTGACTTCAAGCAGGCTGCGGAGAGATTTGATCCAGCGGTATCTATCGGACTAAGCCATTGTAAAAAGCTAACCGGAAGAGTCGTACCCCTACTAAAAGACGTACTTCCGGTCTTAAATTTTTTCGTGACATAGGCCTATAGCCCACCTGTAAAACAAGCAGATTTCCCTCAGTCTTGGGTCAGAACGGACGTATACTCAGACATCCGCTTGCTCATGTATAATGTTTCAACCATCTGTTTGGGCATTACACTGGTGTTTCACGTTTCAGCCGTATAAGTGAAAGAGCAGACGCACAAACCACACAGGCTTTACTTACCGTGCATTAGACAGCATTCTGTCTTCCTGAGTAACTGAAGTGTGCCTTCATTTCTCAGATGTCACCTGAGGACTCACCAAATACTAACAGGTTTATTCCTGCAAGGACTGGTGTTTGCGGATCATTAGCGGTGTTGGTTAAGTCAATCATCACTTGTACTAGTGCTCGTAGTGCTGTGGTCAAACTTGAGACACCCTAGCAACCTGCATAGCAACGCCATAGAAACCACCCAAAATACCCTAGCATGTACACACACATTTTCTTTACTACACCAGTCATAATTTCTAAGTCGAATGCATAACATCTAGAGATTTGTAAAAGTAGAGAACCACCCAGAATACCCTAGCAACAACTAAAGACACCCTAGTTACCCACCAGGATACCACAGCAAACACCCAATCAACCACCCAGAAGCCCTATCATCAAGCCCTATCATCCACTGAGAACCCCTTAGTAACCACCCAGAATACCCTAGCAACCACTAAAAACACCCTAGAAACTCCTCAGGATGCCCTGGAAACCACCTAGTGACACCCTAGCAACCACCTAACAACACCCTAGAAACCACTAAGAATACCCTAATAACCTCCCAGGATTCCGTAGCAACCACCTAGCAATGCCCTTTCAGGCACTGGGAGTACCAAAGTAACCACCCAGAATGCTCTAGCAACACATAAGGACACCCCAGTTACCCCCAGGATACCACAGAAACCACCTAACAACACCCTAACAACCACCCAGGACACTCTACGGATCATTCATACTTTCTTCATAAAACGTATAAACCTTTTTGAGGGTACATTCTTTTACTTGAGCAACACCCCAGCAAAGCCCTATCAACCGCTGCGAACCCCTTAGTAATCACCCAGAATACCCTAGAAACTTCCTAGCAACCACCTAGCAATGCCCTATCAACCACTAAGAACACCCAAGAAACTACCCAGAATACCCTAGCAAATACTGTAAATAATCATATAGGCCTAAATAAAAATAATTATTAATATTCTTTACTTCTTTAGTTTTATGAATTCTTTTGAAAACAACCATCTATGCCCTAGCAACCACTGAAAAGACCCTAATAACCACCCAGAATGCCCTATCAATGTAAAAAAAAATAATGGATATAAAATGGAACAGAAAGCAATAAAGCAGCTTCATGTTTTCTCAAGTGGCTCTTTAAAATATTGCTCAAACTCGCCTAAAAGAACTTCAACCTTCCATACAGACGAAGCTCAACACACTCTCGTCTCGTCCAAGTTTATTTTGTCACGGAGACACAGTTCAGCCAACATTCTTGAGTCCCCTAAAGAGCAGACAGTTTGTCTGAGCTCCACAACAACAACACGAGTCTCGGCGCTTCATTCACAGGTTCAGTGTGCAGTAACCAGAGATCAGGAATGCAAACCGCAGCGCTTCGGGTTCATAATCCAGTGTCTTTATCTCTTTACATCTGACACAATCTCACTGGCATCCAGAACCAGAAACTCTAGAAACGTGCTATTTGTTTTTTAAGGTCTGTATCAACTAATTAAACCAGTATGACCTTCATATACAGATTTAGTAATGAGCACAATTTGCTAGTTGATTTTATTAAAGGAACAATTACCTAGGAAAAAGATCATTCTATCATCATTTCTATCACCGTATGTATGAAAGCTTGTTTCCGCCACAGAATAAACAATAAAAAAGGTAATTACGACTTTTTTTCTCAGAAGTGTGTTGATATAAAGTTGCAATTGCGTGTTATAAAGTCAGAATTGCGAGATTGTTCATGCTGCACTTTTCCTTCTGAAACAAAAGTACAACAATAAAACAAAAACTACTGTGTATGAGCTTTGTGTGACCAACAGAACTAATTCATGATCTCTCAAATCTCATTCAAGCATGCATATTCAGTTAAAACATTCATATGCATGAAGTATGTCAATATGCGTGAGAGTGGATTGAGCGCAACATTTTCACATATTAAATATTTATTATTTTCTTCACACAAAGGAATTGCAGTCACTTTATTATGGAAGCTTGTTTCCACCACAGAATAAAAAATAAAAAAAGGTAATTGCACAATTCTGACTTTTAATCTCTGAATTGCGTCATTTAAAGTCGCAATTGCATGTTATAAAGTCAGAATTGCAAGTTTATTTCTTGAGTTTATATCATCTCGCGCTTCTGACTTTATATCACGCAATTCTGACTATATCACGCAATTCTGACTTTATATCACGCAATTCTGACTTTATATCACGCAATTCTGACTTTATATCTCGCAATTCCGACTTTATATCACGCAATTGTGACTTTATATCTCGCAATTCTGACTTTATATCACGCAATTCTGACTTTATATCTCGCAATTTTGACTTTATATCTCGCAATTCTGACTTTATATCACGCAATTGCGACTTTATATCTCGCAATTCTGACTTTATATCACGCAATTCTGACTTTATATCTCGCAATTCTGACTTTATATCACGCAATTCTGACTATATCACGCAATTCTGACTTTATATCACGCAATTCTGACTTTATATCACGCAATTCTGACTTTATATCTCGCAATTCTGACTTTATATCACGCAATTGTGACTTTATATCTCGCAATTCTGACTTTATATCACGCAATTCTGACTTTATATCACGCAATTCTGACTTTATATCTCAAATTCTGACTTTATATCACGCAATTCTGACTTTATATCATGCAATTGCGACTTTATATCTCGCAATTCTGACTTTATATCTCGCAATTCTGACTTTATATCTCGAAATTCTGACTTTATATCACATAATTCTGACTTTATATCACGCAATTCTGACTTTATATCTCGCAATTCTGACTTTATATCACGCAATTCTGACTATATCACGCAATTCTGACTTTATATCACGCAATTCTGACTTTATATCACGCAATTCTGACTTTATATCTCGCAATTCTGACTTTATATCACGCAATTGTGACTTTATATCTCGCAATTCTGACTTTATATCACGCAATTCTGACTTTATATCACGCAATTCTGACTTTATATCTCACAATTCTGACTTTATATCACGCAATTCTGACTTTATATCTCGAAATTCTGACTTTATATCACATAATTCTGACTTTATATCACGCAATTCTGACTTTATATCATGCAATACTGACTTTTATATCTCGCAATTCTGACTTTATATCTCGAAATTCTGACTTTATATCACGAAATTCTGACTTTATATCACGCAATTCTGACTTTATATCATGCAATTCTGACTTTATATCACGCAATTGTGCCTTTAGATCACGCAATTCTGACTTTATATCACGCAATTCTGACTTTATATCTCGCAATTCTGACTT
The DNA here is from genome assembly GCF_964197995.2 of Scardinius erythrophthalmus. Lineage (NCBI taxonomy): Eukaryota > Metazoa > Chordata > Actinopteri > Cypriniformes > Leuciscidae > Scardinius > Scardinius erythrophthalmus. Next base: position 1,460,694 of record NC_138223.1, on the reverse strand, counting down.
TATATCATGCAAGTTTGACTTTATATCATGCAAGTTTGACTTTATATCTTGCAATTCTGACTTTATATCTTGAAATTCTGACTTTATATCACGCAATTCTGACTTTATATCTCGCAATTCTGACTTTCTATCTCGCAATTCTGACTTTATATCACGCAATTCTGACTTTATATCATGCAATTCTGACTTTATATCACGCAATTCTGACTTTATATCTCGCAATTCTGACTTTATATCTCGCAATTCTGACTTTATATCACGCAATTCTGACTTTATATCACGCAATTCTGACTTTATATCTCGCAATTCTGACTTTATATCTCGCAATTCTGACTTTATATCTTGAAATTCTGACTTTATATCACGCAATTCTGACTTTATATCTCGCAATTCTGACTTTATATCTCGCAATTCTGACTTTATATCACGCAATTCTGACTTTATATCATGCAATTCTGACTTTATATCACGCAATTGTGCCTTTATATCACGCAATTCTGACTTTATATCACGCAATTCTGACTTTATATCTCACAATTCTGACTTTATATCATGCAAGTTTGACTTTATATCTCGCAATTCTGACTTTATATCTTGAAATTCTGACTTTATATCACGCAATTCTGACTTTATATCTCGCAATTCTGACTTTATATCTCGCAATTCTGACTTTATATCACGCAATTCTGACTTTATATCATGCAATTCTGACTTTATATCTCGCAATTCTGACTTTATATCTTGAAATTCTGACTTTATATCACGCAATTCTGACTTTATATCTCGCAATTCTGACTTTATATCTCGCAATTCTGACTTTATATCACGCAATTCTGACTTTATATCTCGAAATTCTGACTTTATATCACGCAATTCTGACTTTATATCATGCAATTCTGACTTTATATCATGCAATTGTGCCTTTATATCACGCAATTCTGATATACTCGGCCTGGTTTCACAGACAGGGCTTAGATTAAGCCAGGATTACAGTTTTACATACAGTATATAGGCCCATTTTAAGATATGTCAGTGCAAGTTGCTTTCAGAAGCCTGGTCTGTGAAACCTGGGGAAAGTCATGCGAAGTCTCAGACTGTTGAGTTGGAACATTATTTCTCACGTCTCTCTTAAATTGTTTGTTTCTCACCGCACACATTATTCTTAGAAACCCCACTTACTGCAACAAACCACAATCGCTAAAACTGTTCTGCTCTGGAAACTCACAAATAACCAGACTCATAACCTGACCTTCACACAGATCTATGAATCGTCCTAATAACTACCATCTTTCTTAGATCAATAGAGCAAAAGTCAAGTTCCAGAAGCCAAAACTCTCCATAGAGATTTCATTCGACAGATCAAGCAGATGTTAAACTATGGCATATGCCAAAAATACTACAATATGTTTATAAAGAATTATGGGTAACACTATACAATGTACAAGGTTCATTAGTTAACATTAGTTAACTACATTAGTTTGCATTAACTAATAATACACTGCACTTTACAGCATTTGCTAATGTTAATGTTAATTTCAACATTTATTAATACTTTATTAAAATCTTGTTAGCATTAGTTAAAGCACTGTGAACTAACATGAACAAACAATGAACAGCTGGATTTTTATAAACTAACGTTAACAAAGATTAACAAAAACAGTAACAATGTATTGCTCAAGGTTAGTTCATGATAGTTTAATAACTGAACCTTATTGTAAAGTATTACCGAATTATGTCTACTAAACTCATTATCATAAAGAGAGATGATCATGAATTCATTTTTTAAGGTGGTATTGGAATAACTTTACCGATGTCTTTAGTTTTACAGCGCTTGAGTTACTGGTTCAGATGCAGGATAGAGAGAATACACCAACACAGACAGAAGGAAGAAAGAGGAGGAGTGTGTGAAGAGAGAACTGCAGACATGTGCTTCTCATCCGCATCAATCCTCCTTCATACGAGCCGAGAGCCTGTGGAGATGAAGCTCATAAAGACACCACGTCTGCTTTCGTCTTTTCGGTTCTGGGAAGGACAGTGTCACGCAGTGTGAAAAGATTTGTGTCAAAATTTAAAGGGATGGTTCAGCCAAGTATAAAATATTGGTATGACTTCTGAGAAACACAAAATAATTGTATTAATTGTATGTTTCTTTCAACCTTTTTTGTCCATAAAATGAAAACCAAAGGGGTCCAAAAAATTGTTTTTAAAACAAACTATTTTCTTCTTCTTTTGTGTTCGACTGAAGAAGGAAAATTGGTTTCACATTATTTTGATGACTATAAGTAACTTTGCACCTGTATATCTACTAACTCTCATTACAGTGTTAGTAGAGTATTAGTAGACTGGTAGGGTTACTGTGCGTTCACACCAGGGACGAAAGATTCGGGGACGCTCTGTTGCTCTGACGTAGATCGAAGGCTTGATAGATATTAAATTTTATTTAAAGGGGCCGCAAAGAAAATAAGCATGTTGATCAGTATAAGTTAACCCTTATGAAATCTTTTAAATGTTAAAGTAAGAAAATGACCGATGGAAAGAACTTAACAATTATAGTTACTTTGCTAACGAAATAAACAAAGCCACTCCACACTCCATTGTGTGGAGTGGCTTTTGTGTTCATGGTCAACTGCAAGTCTAATTTCAACCTGCAGTTTATAGGACATTTACTAGACTTGGTCTTTAATTAACATTAACATTAACATTAACATTAACATTAACATTAACATTGATTTGTGTGTTTTTTTTATTTATGTCCCTGTACGTAAACAGGGACAAGTCATACAACAATGGGAAATCCGCAACAGAAATTATTAACTTCTCCTCCATTTTGCTTGGAAACTAATATGGTCGGAACCAAAGTTTACAGGATTGCGTTCTCTGGAATCCTCTCAGGCGGAGGAGTTCTACATTCTGATTGGTTGCTGCCAAACAGCGTCATAGCTTATTACCATAAAGCTGACCTGACTTCAACTCTCCTCGCCGCTCTCACCGTCCAAGACACGCCGCGCCGGAGCTCGTCGCCGGCTCTCATTGATAATGAATGACTTCCGGCCACTTTGACGCTCTCGCCGGCGGCGGTGTGAACTCACAGTTAGATTAAGTTGACATGTAGTTTCAAAGATACTTATAGTAAGTAGAATATCTGTTGGAGGACAATCACAATAAAGAGTTAGCAGATATTAAGCAGACAGTCTAATAATACTCTAATGAGAGTTAATTTACATGTAGTTGCAAAGTTACTTACAGTCAACAGAATGTTCAAAAGGGACCATCAAAATAAACTGTTACCGGAAAATCTTAAAGGGTTAGTTCACACAGAAATGAAAATTCTGTCAGTAATTACTCTCCCTCATGTTGTTCAACCCCGTAAGACTTTTGTTCATCTTCAGAACACAAATTAAGATATTTGTGATGAAATCTGAGAGCTGTCTCACTCCTCCATAGGCTTCTCTGTAATCGATATCTGCCATCCCAGAAAAGTTAGTAAAGACATCGTTAAAATAGTCCAAGTGACGAGAATACTTTTTGTGCGCAAAAAAACAAACAAAAATAACGACTTTATTCAACTCTTCATTTTCTTCTGTGTTTCTCTGAGTGAGTTCACGTAGTGTAACAGCGCAGCGCTTCTGGGTTGTACATCAGAACGGAGGCTCACTATTGGCCAGCATCACACGCATCACACACATGACCAGCGTCGGCCAATAGTGAGCCTCCGTTCTGACGTACAACCCAGAAGAGCTGCGGGTCAGAAAGGTTCGTCACTGAATGTCACGCGACTTTCCTGAAGTCACTGAGAAAAACGTAAAACATACTTTATAATCATTAAAGGACCATGTGACCGGGTGATTTAGTCACAATGAAGTTCCTAAAGAATGATAATTAATGATAATAATAAACTAAAAGCTATACAGTACAGTATAATATGAGTCAATATAAACACATTCATGTTTTTCCTTAATGATGATGACAAATGTTTTGGAGGGAAACACTGATATAAAGTAGATGCGAACAGACTAAACTATTATATTAACTATATGAAAAGCTGATGGTATGATCCGTATTCTCCGGCATTCTCCTCTGTCGGCTTGTTTCATTTAAGAAAAGTGCAAATCTGTCATGATGATTTGGAGCTGTTGGGGTTGTTTTTATAAAAATGAAGAAGCATGACTCTCCTTAATAGCGTCCAAGAAAAACATCTTTAATATTTGTGGTGAAAAGAAAAGAAAAAGAAGGTCAGTCTTTCCAATGAGACACAGGAAGACGTTTGGAAAAATGCTCCAAAACCCTTCGTGTTTACTTATCCTGAAAGAATGGTGACAGACATTCCCTCTCGCCAACTCGGAGCTGACCTGTGTTTGGCTCTAAAAGCCAGTGTCACTCATCACACACACACACACACACACACACACACACACACACACACATTTGCATTGGCATCCAGAAATGATCCATCCAAAGCTTTGAGGTTTGTAAGTTTACCTATCCTGACCAAGACCTCTTAAAGTAATTTTTCTTTAAAAACTCAATGAAAAAATAATTCCCAAGCAAGATGCATCAAACCCTCGTGTCCCGTCAGCGGTCCCGTGGGAGTTCTGGATGGATTCATGGATTAGCTCGCAGTTTGTTGACTCCAGGCTTCAGATGTGGAACAGTCTCAGTGTCGCTGTTGTTTTTCAGCTTTATAATCGCCGTCGTCAGGAATAAATCATCAGATGCTCGTAACCTTCTGGCCTTCGAGATTCTTTTGAGATTCAAGGAGCGTTCAGACTCTCTGAACTCGTGTTGACGTGCTGTTTACACGACACCGCTTTCAACTAAAGATAGAAAACTTTTCATGCGTCTCGGCCGTTCATTTACACAACAACAGTGTTCTGGGAGCCTGAAAACGCAAATTTTTGAAAACAATACCATTATCATCTCCTGTGTAAACTACAAAAATGCACATTTCTGAAACGGTGATGTCATGTACGTTACGTGTTTGGTCTACAGACACGTTACCCTGGAAATCCAGAGTTCTCACGAGAGCACAAGTTGAATTTGCTCAGCGAGTTACTCTGGCGTCGAGTAATGAAGCTCATTAAATATGCCCTTGTATCCGAGCTGCACCAATCACATCGGGTTATCTGATATAGGCGGGCCCGAGGCGAGATGACGACAGCGCTGTGACGGCGAAGTCATTAGTAAACATTGCAAGATGGCTATGGATGAACACCAGTTGTTTGAAACGGCTTTGGCTGCTATAATGAACGAGTTAGACTTGGCTTTTTATCTAAAAGAGGAACAGAAGACGGCGCTCGAATCCTTCCTTTGCAAGAAGGACGTTTTTGCTGTTTTGCCGACCGGATTTCGGCAAGAGTCTAATCTACCAGTTAGCTCCACTGATAGCTAAGCGATAACTTGTTGTGATTGGTTGTAGTGTTATCCAATTGCGTGCAGTGAGATTTTCAAACGAGTTTCATTAGTCGACGCCAGACCATTAATCTTTCAGATTTAGGTCTGGATTTCCAGTCTACAGGCACGTAGTGTTTTTTTGAGAAAGTGACATCGCCATCTACTGGCCTGGCAGCAGAAAACAGCGTTTTAGTCATTTTCGAAGCATGTAATCGTTGAGAAAGTTGTCGTCTGTACGCTAAAAACATAAAGGAAAAACCTTTGCGTTTTTAGTACATCGTTGTCGTGTAAACACTCACCTAAAAATTTAAACTTTGCCGTTCCAAAGAGCGTTTAGAGCTAAAAAATCTTCTAAGAACATTTCGCTGATGTTCTCGTTAAGTTATGAAAAATTTATGAATTTTCGTCTCTGAAAGCTCAAAACAGCCCATTTATTTATATATATATATATATATATATATATATATATATATATATATATATATATATATATATTATGTGAACGTTCAGTTCATTTTATCATTCTTCAAACATTATGGGAACGTTACTTATGATTGTTTTCTAAATGTTCTGAAACAAGTAGCAGCATTTAAATACAGCTAAACACACGTCCAACTAAAACGTTTCAGAAAAAAATGTGTATTAACTATGTTTGTTCTTTGTACTCTTTTTTTTAATAAAAACAATGGCTAGCATTTTAATTTACTGTATATTTACAGTATTTTAATATATTAATTTAAATACTTTTATGCATGTTTGCTGAGGCCCCGGCCCCTGGTTGAGGACCGCTGCTTTATGCAAACCATTCCTCGGCTTTGTTATGTTGATGTAAACACCAGTCAGAAAGTCCCAGTCTAACCACAATGAATGAGCTGAATCTCTGGCCTTGTAAAACATCTCCGTCTGACCTGCAGTTCTTCTCCTCTGTTTCGTCTCTGACGCCAGGAATGATTAAACGAGTTACCGGTTGTTTTCCTAACATCTGCCTCCAGCTGAGAGGACTGGAAGTTCATTCCTGCCGGGATAAAACACTGACTCACTGACCAGTCTGACCAGTGACGCTTTACCACTGTGTTCCAAACTACTGTCCAGTCTTGTTTTTATTACTCCAGATCTCACCCATTTAATGAGTCCAAGCTGAGTGACTTTAACAGGTCACATCATAGTCAGACCAGTTGATGTTGTTTGATTCACTTTAATACGAACCCCACTGTGATATTGTCCTCCTTTAATGAGGCCTTGTGAAGGTCTTGTGCATGGTTGGCATATTTACTTCCAAACCACAGTAAGTTTGTGTCATCAGTGTGAGTCCGGAGGAGAACAAAAAACGCTCTAGAGAAGGTGGCTGATGCCTTTTAATAATACGAAAGTTCGTCATATTGACTTTCAGAACAAAAGCTGAATGAAAACGCTTTACAAATAAGTCACAGGTCGCAGCTTCAACCCATCAGACCTCCTGTAGATTAAATAAGTGTCTCACACGGCAAAAATTCTGTTCTTAATGAGTAACATTTTAGTTAAAATTTCAAGAAACCCTTGAAACCAGACAATAACACTATAATGTTTACATTAGTCTTACTCATCCACAAACTAAACTGTGCTTCAGTTCTCTGTCTATGCGTTTTATTTCTCCAGATGAAAGTGAATGCACTGCAAACAAATAAATTTTAATTCGTCTTTGGTCAAAAATATAATCTCAGGTCACCCTTGTGAATCGGAGTATAAGACAAAAACACGTTTTGGAAGAAGGATTGATGATACATAGTGTCCCTTTTAATACATTTACATTTATGCATTTGACAGCTGACACTTTAATCCAAAGCGCCTCATTGTCACAGGTTTACATTTTCTGCTCATGCATTCGCTGGAAATGACTTCAGTCTTCATTGTGATACTTCAGAAATAATTCTAATATGCTGATTATAATATTTAAATGTAATAGTATTAGTTTTAAAGGGGACGTATCATGAAAATCGGACTTTTTCCGTGTTTAAGTGCTGTAATCGGGTCCCCGGTGCTTCTACCAACACAGAAAACATGAAAAGTGAAACCCAGTAACTTTGTTTTGGTGAGCCTTTCTCTGCAAGCATGTCAAAAAATAAGCCGATCAGATTTCGGCTTACACACACCAGCTGACATTTGATTTCGCGAGCGACAACAGAGACCAGTTCTAACAGTGAAACCAGTTCTAACACAATGGCAAAAGATCCAGCAGAGCCTGAAACTGTTCTGTGGTTGAGCACAGACGAGCACTGAACACTATTGACCAGAACATGTCACCGCTGTCTTATAAACACCTCAGGAACTGTGGACACTTGTGGAGAAGTTCAACATGATGATGAGATGATCAGTGTAACTCCACAACAACTACAGAAATGTCTCCACTAACATTCAGAAGCTCTTCCTGAGTCTCTCCGTAAGGCTGCACTCGCTACTGGTTATTCTGGGATTCTGGATGAGTCAGATTGGCCTGTTCTGTTATTGCTGGAGTTTCTGAAGCTTGTGTAAAGACTCCGCCCTCTTCTGAACGGAGGCGGAGCTAAAGCTCATTTGCATTTAAAGGGACACACAAAAACGGCGCGTTTTTGCTCACACACAAAAAGGGGCAAATTTGACAAGTTATAATAAATAATCTGGGGGGAATTTTGAGCTAAATTTTGAGGCACATTATGGGGACACCATAGATTTATATTGTATCTATATATTTATTGTATCCATTTATATAGTTATCTTGTGAAAAGGGGCAAATATGTCACCTTTTAAAAAAAAAGACTTTTTTTTTTGCAGCGTCTCATCTGGAGAAAGAAAACATCCCAGAACCCTGATTAGTTTTGTGGATGATTTAGATCCATATGAACATTCGTCCTCGGTTCACATCACAGCATCTTCTCGTGACATCACTGACACACTTGCTCCATTATAAATGTGCCACTAAAGAAACATCAAGTGAGGAACCCCAGTCCACGTGCAGGAATCCACACACAAACACGCCTAAACACGCACAAACATCCCTAATGGACATCTTTAAATCACTCTGCTGGAGAGATATATGAGCCGGGAGAAATCTGCTCGTGTTTGTGTGTACATGCTCACGGCTAATCAGTTAACAGAACTTTACAAACTAATCCTGATTATCCCGAGGGGGATGTTTCTCCGGTGAGGACGATGATGTCACGCGATGTGTTCTGGGAACGCAGCACAAACATCTCTGTCGGGTTGGAACAAGCTCAAAATCTGTCGTGATAGAAATAAAGCGTGCCACACGGCTGCGGTTTTTGGACCGCGTCCACATGCATGTTGGGTTTGAGTTGAATGCGAGTAAGTGGAGCAATTAAGGGGCACATCTCAGATTCCACCTAAGATCAAAGGTCAAGCCTGAGACTGTATTTTTTCCCAGCATGCATCGGGACCAGACACTACATCAACGACAGGTTTTAATATAATACAACGACGAGCACAAGCACTAAACAGGCATAATATCCACACGTGACCCCACATGCATGCTGGGTAAAAAAATATCGTGATTTTAACAGTAAAAATTCTACAGTGAAAAACTGTTAATTGGTTAACAGAAAGTTTCCGTACTATATACAGTGAATAACTGTGATAGATCCGACCGTACATTTAATTTAATCTTACAGTAAAATACCATTAAATTTACAGTTTTGGAAGTGAAAAATAGTGAAAAAACAAGTCATTGTATAATTTTCAGTGAAAAAACGTAATTTGACATTTCCTGCGTGACACTTCAAAAAAAAATATCGTGATTTTAACGGTAAAAGACTAAACGGTAAAAAAAAGCGGTAAAAATTTTACAGTGAAAAACTGTTAATTGGTTAACAGAAAGTTTCTGTATTATATACGGTGAATAACTGTGATAGATCTAACCGCACATTTAATGTAATCTTACAGTAAAATACCGTGAAATTTACAGTTTTGGAAGTGAAAAATAGTGAAAAAAACAAGTCATTGTATAATTTACAGTGAAACTGTCACAGTGTCTGGTTGGTGTTCCCTGGTTTTCCCCTAGAGGTCTCTCTTCCCTATTCTGTCATCCTTGCGTCATGAACTACATATCCCATAATGCCTACCTGGACTCATTTGATTATTGCACTCAGCTGTTCCCCATTACCTTGTTTGTATCTGTCTATTTATACCCTGTCTGTTTCAGTGTTTGTCATGGAGACCTTGTTTTATGTCACAGCACTTCTGACGTTTGCATCTGCCCTGTTCTTGTTTGTTTCTTGTGTTTTGGATTGCCTTACTGGATATTTGACCCTTGCCTGGACTAGTTGTGAGTACGGATTACCCAATAAATACTGCTCTTGGAACTTGCCTATTTCCCTGTGTGTGTGTATCGTGACAGAAGGACTCCATCCAAATGTCAAGATCCAGCAGTACGGGTTTCCGTATCCTTCCCCCTACTGGGAGGAGAGGAACCCAGCATGGTGGAGTTTCTCGAGCCGGAGAGACGGAACCGCGTTTGAACATTTTTCAGTGTTTCGCGCTTTGGGCCAGTCAGACTGAGGAGGCCATGACAGTCAATTCCCCCGAGTCCCCTTCCATCAGACACGGACAATCATTTGAGGGAACTCATCTGGCCAGGTTTTCTGGGACCCGTGGAGGTCGTGGGAGGGGAGGTGCTAGATGTGAGCCCCGGCACCACTCTCCACTTCAGTCTCTCTTCGACCCTGGGCTGATGATGCCCAACCCAGAGCTCCCTTCACCACAGGTTCTGTTCAGCCCAGAGCCTGCTATTCGCCATCAAAGAAGGCGGAGGAGAAGGAGGACTTCCTGCCTCCCCAATGTACCAGAAGCCGTTCCCGAACAGCACGCTGTCATCCTGGAGGCCGTGCCCGAACAGCCCGCCGAGCCTGTTCACCTCACGCCTGCTGAGCCTGTGTCTTCGGACAAGATGGCCGCCGCCGAGCCTGTTCACGTCACCCCTGCCGAGCCTTTGTCTTCGGACAAGATGGCCGCCGCCGAGCCTGTTCACGTCACGCCTGCCGAGCCTGTGTCTTCGGACAAGATGGCCGCCGCCGAGCCTGTTCACGTCACGCCTGCCGAGCCTGTGTCTTCGGACAAGAAGGCCGCCGCCGAGCCTGTTCACGTCACGTCTGCCGAGCCTGTGTCCCCTGACAAGATGGCCGCCGTCGAGCCAGTGTCTGTTCCTGAGCCGGAGCCGGTGTCTGTTCCTGAGCCGGAGCCGGTGTCTGTTCCTGAGCCGGAGCCGGTGTCTGTTCCTGAGCCGGAGCCGGTGTCTGTTCCTGAGCCGGTGTCTGTTCCTGAGCCGGAGCCGGTGTCTGTTCCTGAGCCGGAGCCGGAGCCGGAGCCTGTTCCTGTGTCTGTGTCTGTTCCAGTTCCGGAGCCTGTGTCTGTGTCTGTTCCAGTTCCGGAGCCAGTGTCTGTTCCTGAGTCTGTGCCTGTGCTTGTGTCTGTTTCTGTGTCTGTTTCTGAGTCGGTGGTGTCTGTTCCTGAGCCCTCAGTGACCGCGACACTGGCCATTATGACCACAGCCATGTGGTGTGTGTGGGCTATGCACACACTTGAACCGGTGGTGTCTGTTCCTGAACCGGTGGTGCCAGTTCCAGTTCCCGAGCCGGTGGTGCCAGTTCCAGTTCCAGTGCCAGTTCCGGTGGTGCCAGTTCCAGTGCCTGAGTCGGTGGTGCCAGTTCCAGTGCCTGAGTCGGTGGTGCCAGTTCCAGTGCCTGAGTCGGTGGTGCCAGTTCCAGTGCCAGTTCCGGTGGTGCCAGTTCCAGTGCCTGAGCCGGTGGTGCCAGTTCCAGTGCCAGTTCCGGTGGTGCCAGTTCCAGTGCCTGAGCCGGTGGTGCCAGTTCCAGTGCCTGAGCCGTTGGTGCCTGAGCCGGTGGTGCCAGTTCCAGTGCCAGTTCCAGTTCCAGTGCCAGTTCCGGTGGTGCCAGTTCCAGTGCCTGAGCCGGTGGTGCCAGTTCCGGTGGTGCCAGTTCCAGTGCCTGAGCCGGTGGTGCCAGTTCCAGTGCCTAAGCTGGTGGTGCCAGTTCCAGTGCCTGAGCCGGTGGTGCCAGTTCCAGTGCCTGAGCCGTTGGTGCCAGTTCCAGTTCCTGAACTGGTGGTGTCTGTTCCAGTTCCTGAGCCTTGGCCACCCGAGGGGTCTTCTCCGCCGTGGCCGCCCGAGGGAAAGTCTCCGCCCTGGCCGCCCGAGGGAGAGTCTCCGCCCTGGCCGCCCGAGGGAGAGTCTCCGCCCTGGCCGCCCGAGGGAGAGTCTCCGCCCTGGCCGCCCGAGGGAGAGTCTCCGCCCTGGCCGCCCGAGGGAGAGTCTCCGCCCTGGCCGCCCGAGGGAGAGTCTCCGCCCTGGCCGCCCGAGGGAGAGTCTCCGCCCTGGCCGCCCGAGGGAGAGTCTCCGCCCTGGCCGCCCGAGGGAGAGTCTCCGCCCTGGCCGCCCGAGGGAGAGTCTCCGCCCTGGCCGCCCGAGGGAGAGTCTCCGCCCTGGCCGCCCGAGGGAGAGTCTCCGCCCTGGCCGCCCGAGGGAGAGTCTCCGCCCTGGCCGCCCGAGGGAGAGTCTCCGCCCTGGCCGCCCGAGGGAGAGTCTCCGCCCTGGCCGCCCGAGGGAGAGTCTCCGCCCTGGCCGCCCGAGGGAGAGTCTCCGCCCTGGCCGCCCGAGGGAGAGTCTCCGCCCTGGCCGCCCGAGGGAGAGTCTCCGCCCTGGCCGCCCGAGGGAGAGTCTTCGCCCTGGCCACCTGAGGAAAAGTCTCTGCCCTGGCCGCCCGATGGACTGACGTTTCTGCCCTGGCCGTCTGCACAGCTTGCTTCGCCCTGGCCACCTGAGGAAAAGTCTCTGCCCTGGCCACCCGATGGACTGATGTTTCTGGCCGGGCCATCTGCACAGCCTGTTTCGTTTTGGCCGCCCGACGGTTCGTCTCCGCCATGGCTGTCCGAGGGGTCGTCTGCTTCGCCCTGGCTGCCGGCTAAGCCATCACCCTCTTTTCCTGTTCCCCTCCATGGACCTGGCCCCCCGTCCCTCCCCCTGATCCTTCGTTGTTTCACCTCCCTCCTGAACTCTTTGTTTTGTTTTTGTTTTTTTTCGGGTCTTGGTGCGTCTGGTAGCCGCTCCGTAGAGGGGGGGTTATGTCACAGTGTCTGGTTGGTGTTCCCTGGTTTTCCCCTAGAGGTCTCTCTTCCCTATTCTGTCATCCTTGCGTCATGAACTACATATCCCATAATGCCTACCTGGACTCATTTGATTATTGCACTCAGCTGTTCCCCATTACCTTGTTTGTATCTGTCTATTTATACCCTGTCTGTTTCAGTGTTTGTCATGGAGACCTTGTTTTATGTCACAGCACTTCTGACGTTTGCATCTGCCCTGTTCTTGTTTGTTTCTTGTGTTTTGGATTGCCTTACTGGATATTTGACCCTTGCCTGGACTAGTTGTGAGTACGGATTACCCAATAAATACTGCTCTTGGAACTTGCCTATTTCCCTGTGTGTGTGTATCGTGACAGAAACAACTTAATTTGATATTCCCACAATTCCCTGCGACACTTCATATTTTATGTATTTTTGTTGAAATAATTATGTTTCTTCATAGTTTTTCTTAGTTTTTTATAATCGGTAATCTCAGATTCTACCTAAGATCAGAGGTCAAGCCTGAGACTGTATTTTTCCCCAGCATGCATCGGGACCAGACACTACATCAACAACGGGTTCAAATATAATACAACGACGAGCACAAGCACTAAACAGGCATAATATCAAGACGTGACCCCACATGCATGTTGGGTAAAAAATAATCGTGATTTTAACGGTAAAAGACTAAACGTAAAAAAAGGTAAACATTTTACAGTGAAAAACTGTTCATTGTTTAACAGAAAGTTTCCGTACTATATACGGTGAATAACTGTGATAGATCTAACCGCACATTTGATGTAATCTTACAGTAAAATACCGTTAAATTTACAGTTTTGGAAGTGAAAAATAATGAAAAAAACAAGTCATTATAATTTACAGTGAAAAACCGTAATTTGACATTCCCAAGATTCCCTGCGACACTTCACATTTTATGTATTTTTGTTGACATAATTATGTTTCTTCATAGTTTTTCTTAGTTTTTTATAATCAGTTATCTCAGATTCCACCTAAGATCAAAGGTCAAGCTTGTGACTGTATTTTTTCCCAGCATGCATCGAGACCAAACACACATCAACAACAGGTTTTAATATAATACGAGGACTAGCACTAGACAGGCATAATATCAACATGTGATATATTAATGGCAATCTGTTAATATTCCTCTTGACCTTTTGCAGAGCGAAAGGTTAGCTGTCAATCAACCTTCTAAGAATGTCCTGTTCCCGTTAAGTATTTCTGAATGTTCTCTGACTGGTTCAGTCCAGTTTTTCAGATGTTTTGAACGTGTGTGTGAACGCTACGGGGACATTCCATTTCATCATTCATCAAACATTATGGGAAAGTTACTTTTGAATTGAACGTTTTCTTTTGAACTAAAAAAAGTTCCATGAATTTTGTATAAATAATGTTTTTGTGCTAATGTTATTAAAGACCAGACAACTTTGAACGAACGTTCTATTGGAAGACATTTGTTCATAACTCTCAGAGAACCTTGCCAAGTCAAGTCACATTTTGCTTTACACACTACAGATCACTTCAAATCAGCTTCACAGTAATAAACATGAAAGTAATTTTTTTTTGCTATTAATTTCAGCTGTAAAGCAGCTCTACAGAAGACAACAGTTTGATTATTCAGCTCGTGATTTGAGGAATCATATGCATGCTCAAACGCTCTGATGTTAAACTTCACAGGACACACACACACACACACTTTCATCAATGAGCTTCTGCACTCTCAGTCATGCTCTTAAATCACACATGCACGTGTGTGTGTGTGTGTGTGTGTGTGTGTGTGTGTGTGTGTGTGTGTGTGTGTGTGTGTGTGTGTGTGTGTGTGTGTGTGTTCAGCAGGTAGGGAGTGAAAGTGGTGTCTGGTCCTGCAGCGAGACAGCTGTGCAAACAGGCGGCTGATGATGTCACACCGCAGGGGATTCTGGGACACACTTTGAAGCCATGTTTTATAGCGGTCCTGAGAGCAGGTGTGGGTGTGGGACTGATTTAAGATGAGGATTGGGTTATATGTGAAGTCAATTTAATTTATTAAACCTCTAGCATTGAGTATTAATTTTTTTTTTACACAATCGCAAAGACACGTTTCTCAAGACTTGGGTCACTTTTTCAAAATTCTTCACATAGTTCTTATCAACTTTCATCAGTAAATTTCACATCCAAAATGCACACATCATTCATGTCTCACTTTGACCCCCCCAAAAAAAACCCACTAACAATTACACAATTATTTTTTTATTTTCTAAAATTTCTTTACAAAACAAGAATTGTTTCTCTGCTGTTTTGACTTCATAAAGTTACATGGTCCATGTTTACATTACAAAATTATTCCTAAATTCAGCCATTTTGTAGAGATTGTAATAAAATTAAAAGACTGTGTAAGTGTTCAGCTACATCCAAGTGTTTTGATAGTATTTCAGTTTTTAGATTTGGAATATATTTCAATATGGTATTACTGTAGAAATGTAGCCTTGATTAGACATTTCAGTTTTGAATAAGATTTCGAAACGAGTATGTAGACTTGTGCAAATTGGCCTGTAGGTTCATAGAGTTTTGATTGTGTCCGAGTGAGAGAAAAAAGTCATGTAATTTGAAAGATGTCGTCACTGAATGTATTTTGAGCCATAGTGAATGATAAATGATCCCAGTTTAGCTGTGATCACTGTCTGAAGAACAGCTTTAAAAACTATTGTGAAAATCCCACAGATGCACATTGTAAGAAAGAAACCACACAAAACACCATTAAAATAGTCTCAGATGGTTTGCATTGATTTTATTGAG
>NC_138223.1:1407906-1440406 GCF_964197995.2 Scardinius erythrophthalmus | reverse complement strand
ACATTTACCCAAATTATCAAACGCCTGTTTAACCGAAGCTAATCTGGGTGTGTTTCTCCATCCCCAATGTCACTTCTCTGCGTTTTACGGCCCTGACGAGAACGTCGGTCTCCTCGGCTGTGAACCGCTCCTGGCAAATCCGCCATTATAATAGCAATCCACCATGGAACAAGCGTGTCTGCTCTTAAAGGGAATGTGAGATGTCGCTCTGATTGGTTTATTTCACGTTACGCCCAAACCACACCTATGAGTAATGAAGCGACTTCAGACCAACACATTTTAGATTTGCGTCGGGCGCAAGAGTCATTTATCCCGCCGGTATAATAGCAACAGCGCCCGAGATCCGCCCACAAAGTTACTTGCGTTTCGCACTTGATACTCGCATTACAGATCGCTAAAATAGGGCCCAGGGTGTTGATGATGATGTCACTGAACTGGACTGTGTGAACCCTGCAGAATCCAATTAGTCCTCAGTCCTCGGTCCTGACCTGCTTTCTGTTTAATTGGAGAATGTGATCTGTGAGGATTATTAGAGCATTATCAGCTAACGAGGCGTTTACTGTAGAGACACATACAGACATACAGTATGTTCATACAGAGAGCGGGTTTGTCCTCGTGTGACTGAGGATGAACAGGACGACGTGCTCACATGCACTAACATCATTTTTATTCATGCGTTTGATTGAAACACTGTTTTCTAAAATTTCACCCCAAAATAAAAGGATTCTTTTTGTTGCATTATTTAATGATTTTCATGACAATTAAAGACATTTTCTCATAGAAAATCTGCCATACAGTAATGAAAATCATCCTGACATGACAAGGATTTAAAAAAAAAATACATTATATTTATTTTTTTGTATTAATTTTAGTATAACAGATACTACCGTGATTATGTACAGTTGCACAAATAAATGTACTTCATATTTTAAAAATATTTAAACATAAGTTTAAAGATATTTTAATATGTATTATTATCATCATTATACAAGAAAGGTATAATAATAGATTATTTTATTATTATAAAATAATGTCAATTACTGAAATGTCTTGAAATGAATTAATTTATTTATTCATTCATTCATTTATTTATTTTAATTTCACTGGATAAAATGTGAAAAAGGGGTCATATTTCACAGTAAAATATTTATTTATTTATTTGTTTGTTTGTTTGTTTATGTTTATTTAATTTCACTGGCTAAAATATGACAAAGGAGTCATATTTCACAGTAAAATATTTATTTATTTATTTTCATTTCACTGTCATAATAAATGATAATAAAGTATTTATTTATCTGGTAAGTGTCATCTATTTCCTTGACCTTTTAAATGTTTTAAATGTTAAACTCCTGCAGTACAGTGAGCTCGTGAGGATGATGACCTCTCAAGGAGATCCTCACTGTAACCGTTCATGACAGAGTCACAAGAGGAAGAGTTTGAGCTGAGAGGAAGACGAGACGATGAGAGGAAGAGTTTGAGCTGAGAGGAAGAGTTTGAGCTGAGAGGAATAGTTTGAGCTGAGGAAGACGAGACGATGAGAGGAAGAGTTTGAGCTGAGAGGAAGAGTTTGAGCTGAGGAAGACGAGACGATGAGAGGAAGAGTTTGAGCTGAGAGGAAGACAAGACGATGAGAGGAAGAGTTTGAGCTGAGAGGAAGACGAGACGATGAGAGGAAGAGTTTGAGCTGAGAGGAAGAGTTTGAGCTGAGGAAGACGAGACGATGAGAGGAAGAGTTTGAGCTGAGAGGAAGACGAGACGATGAGAGGAAGAGTTTGAGCTGAGAGGAAGACGAGACGATGAGAGGAAGAGTTTGAGCTGAGAGGAAGACGAGACGATAAGAGGAAGAGTTTGAGCTGAGAGGAAGACGAGACGATGAGAGGAAGAGTTTGAGCTGAGAGGAAGAGTTTGAGCTGAGGAAGACGAGACGATGAGAGGAAGAGTTTGAGCTGAGAGGAAGACGAGACGATGAGAGGAAGAGTTTGAGCTGAGAGGAAGACGAGACGATAAGAGGAAGAGTTTGAGCTGAGAGGAAGAGTTTGAGCTGAGAGGAAGAGTTTGAGCTGAGGAAGACGAGACGATGAGAGGAAGAGTTTGAGCTGAGAGGAAGACGAGACGATGAGAGGAAGAGTTTGAGCTGAGAGGAAGACGAGACGATGAGAGGAAGAGTTTGAGCTGAGAGGAAGACGAGACGATGAGAGGAAGAGTTTGAGCTGAGAGGAAGAGTTTGAGCTGAAAGGAAGAGTTTGAGCTGAGGAAGACGAGACGATGAGAGGAAGAGTTTGAGCTGAGAGGAACACGAGACGATAAGAGGAAGAGTTTGAGCTGAGAGGAAGAGTTTGAGCTGAGGAAGACGAGACGATGAGAGGAAGAGTTTGAGCTGAGAGGAAGACGAGACGATAAGAGGAAGAGTTTGAGCTGAGGAAGACGAGACGATGAGAGGAAGAGTTTGAGCTGAGGAAGACGAGACGATGAGAGGAAGAGTTTGAGCTGAGAGGAAGAGTTTGAGCTGAGGAAGACGAGACGATGAGAGGAAGAGTTTGAGCTGAGAGGAAGAGTTTGAGCTGAGGAAGACGAGACGATGAGAGGAAGAGTTTGAGCTGAGAGGAAGACGAGACGATGAGAGGAAGAGTTTGAGCTGAGAGGAAGAGTTTGAGCTGAGAGGAAGACGAGACGATAAGAGGAAGAGTTTGAGCTGAGAGGAAGAGTTTGAGCTGAGAGGAAGAGTTTGAGCTGAGGAAGACGAGACGATGAGAGGAAGAGTTTGAGCTGAGAGGAAGAGTTTGAGCTGAGAGGAAGACGAGACGATAAGAGGAAGAGTTTGAGCTGAGAGGAAGACGAGACGATGAGAGTAAGAGTTTGAGCTGAGAGGAAGAGTTTGAGCTGAGAGAGGAAGAGTTTGAGCTGAGAGAGGAAGAGTTTGAGCTGAGAGAGGAAGAGTTTGAGCTGAGAGGAAGACGAGACGATGAGAGGAAGAGTTTGAGCTGAGAGGAAGACGAGACGATAAGAGGAAGAGTTTGAGCTGAGAGGAAGACGAGACGATAAGAAGAAGAGTTTGAGCTGAGAGAGGAAGAGTTTGAGCTGAGAGAGGAAGAGTTTGAGCTGAGGAAGACGGGACGATGAGAGGAAGAGTTTGAGCTGAGAGGAAGACGAGACGATAAGAGGAAGAGTTTGAGCTGAGAGGAAGAGTTTGAGCTGAGAGGAAGACGAGATGATAAGAGGAAGAGTTTGAGCTGAGAGGAAGACGAGACGATAAGAGGAAGAGTTTGAGCTGAGAGGAAGAGTTTGAGCTGAGAGGAAGACGAGACGATGAGAGGAAGACGAGACGATGAGAGTAAGAGTTTGAGCTGAGAGGAAGAGTTTGAGCTGAGAGGAAGACGAGACGATAAGAGGAAGAGTTTGAGGTGAGAGGAAGACGAGACGATGAGAGGAAGAGTTTGAGCTGAGGAAGACGAGACGATGAGAGGAAGACGAGACGATGAGAGTAAGACGAGACGATGAGAGTAAGAGTTTGAGCTGAGAGGAAGAGTTTGAGCTGAGAGGAAGACGAGACGATAAGAGGAAGAGTTTGAGCTGAGAGGAAGACGAGACGATAAGAGGAAGAGTTTGAGCTGAGGAAGACGAGACGATGAGAGGAAGAGTTTGAGCTGAGAGGAAGACGAGACGATGAGAGGAAGAGTTTGAGCTGAGAGGAAGAGTTTGAGCTGAGAGGAAGACGAGACGATAAGAGGAAGAGTTTGAGCTGAGAGGAAGACGAGACGATAAGAGGAAGAGTTTGAGCTGAGGAAGACGAGACGATGAGAGGAAGAGTTTGAGCTGAGAGGAAGACGAGACGATAAGAGGAAGACGAGACGATAAGAGGAAGAGTTTGAGCTGAGAGGAAGACGAGACGATGAGAGGAAGAGTTTGAGCTGAGAGGAAGACGAGACGATGAGAGGAAGACGAGACGATAAGAGGAAGAGTTTGAGCTGAGGAAGACGAGACGATGAGAGGAAGAGTTTGAGCTGAGAGGAAGACGAGACGATAAGAGGAAGAGTTTGAGCTGAGAGGAAGACGAGACGATGAGAGGAAGAGTTTGAGCTGAGGAAGACGAGACGATGAGAGGAAGACGAGACGATGAGAGGAAGAGTTTGAGCTGAGAGAGGAAGAGTTTGAGCTGAGAGAGGAAGAGTTTGAGCTGAGGAAGACGAGACGATGAGAGGAAGAGTTTGAGCTGAGAGGAAGACGAGACGATAAGAGGAAGAGTTTGAGCTGAGAGGAAAAGTTTGAGCTGAGAGGAAGACGAGATGATAAGAGGAAGAGTTTGAGCTGAGAGGAAGACGAGACGATAAGAGGAAGAGTTTGAGCTGAGAGGAAGAGTTTGAGCTGAGAGGAAGACGAGACGATGAGAGGAAGACGAGACGATGAGAGTAAGAGTTTGAGCTGAGAGGAAGAGTTTGAGCTGAGAGGAAGACGAGACGATAAGAGGAAGAGTTTGAGCTGAGAGGAAGACGAGACGATGAGAGGAAGAGTTTGAGCTGAGGAAGACGAGACGATGAGAGGAAGACGAGACGATGAGAGTAAGAGTTTGAGCTGAGAGGAAGAGTTTGAGCTGAGAGGAAGACGAGACGATAAGAGGAAGAGTTTGAGCTGAGAGGAAGACGAGACGATAAGAGGAAGAGTTTGAGCTGAGGATGACGAGACGATGAGAGGAAGAGTTTGAGCTGAGAGGAAGACGAGACGATGAGAGGAAGAGTTTGAGCTGAGAGGAAGAGTTTGAGCTGAGAGGAAGACGAGACGATAAGAGGAAGAGTTTGAGCTGAGGAAGACGAGACGATGAGAGGAAGAGTTTGAGCTGAGAGGAAGACGAGACGATAAGAGGAAGATGAGACGATAAGAGGAAGAGTTTGAGCTGAGAGGAAGACGAGACGATGAGAGGAAGAGTTTGAGCTGAGAGGAAGACGAGACGATGAGAGGAAGACGAGACGATAAGAGGAAGAGTTTGAGCTGAGGAAGACGAGACGATGAGAGGAAGAGTTTGAGCTGAGAGGAAGACGAGACGATAAGAGGAAGAGTTTGAGCTGAGAGGAAGACGAGACGATGAGAGGAAGAGTTTGAGCTGAGGAAGACGAGACGATGAGAGGAAGACGAGACGATGAGAGGAAGAGTTTGAGCTGAGAGGAAGACGAGACGATAAGAGGAAGAGTTTGAGCTGAGAGGAAGACGAGACGATGAGAGGAAGAGTTTGAGCTGAGAGGAAGAGTTTGAGCTGAGAGGAAGAGTTTGAGCTGAGAGGAAGACGAGACGATAAGAGGAAGAGTTTGAGCTGAGAGGAAGACGAGACGATAAGAGGAAGACGAGACGATAAGAAGAAGAGTTTGAGCTGAGAGGAAGAGTTTGAGCTGAGAGAGGAAGAGTTTGAGCTGAGAGGAAGACGAGACGATAAGAGGAAGAGTTTGAGCTGAGAGGAAGACGAGACGATAAGAAGAAGAGTTT
Organism: Scardinius erythrophthalmus; assembly: GCF_964197995.2. NCBI lineage: Eukaryota > Metazoa > Chordata > Actinopteri > Cypriniformes > Leuciscidae > Scardinius > Scardinius erythrophthalmus. The sequence goes on along the minus strand of NC_138223.1, from coordinate 1,434,934 downwards.
GAGCTGAGGAAGAGTTTGAGCTGAGAGGAAGAGTTTGAGCTGAGAGGAAGACGAGACGATAAGAGGAAGAGTTTGAGCTGAGAGGAAGAGTTTGAGCTGAGAGGAAGAGTTTGAGCTGAGAGGAAGAGTTTGAGCTGAGGAAGACGAGACGATGAGAGGAAGAGTTTGAGCTGAGAGGAAGACGAGACGATAAGAGGAAGAGTTTGAGCTGAGAGGAAGAGTTTGAGCTGAGAGGAAGACGAGACGATAAGAGGAAGAGTTTGAGCTGAGAGGAAGACGAGACGATGAGAGGAAGAGTTTGAGCTGAGAGGAAGACGAGACGATGAGAGGAAGAGTTTGAGATGAGAGGAAGAGTTTGAGCTGAGAGGAAGAGTTTGAGCTGAGGAAGACGAGACGATAAGAGGAAGAGTTTGAGCTGAGAGGAAGACGAGACGATAAGAGGAAGAGTTTGAGCTGAGGAAGACGAGACGATGAGAGGAAGAGTTTGAGCTGAGAGGAAGACGAGACGATAAGAGGAAGAGTTTGAGCTGAGGAAGACGAGACGATAAGAGGAAGAGTTTGAGCTGAGGAAGACGAGACGATGAGAGGAAGAGTTTGAGCTGAGGAAGACGAGACGATGAGAGGAAGAGTTTGAGCTGAGGAAGACGAGACGATGAGAGGAAGAGTTTGAGCTGAGAGGAAGACGAGACGATAAGAGGAAGACGAGACGATAAGAGGAAGAGTTTGAGCTGAGAGGAAGACGAGACGATAAGAGGAAGAGTTTGAGCTGAGAGGAAGACGAGACGATAAGAGGAAGACGAGACGATAAGAGGAAGAGTTTGAGATGAGAGGAAGACGAGACGATAAGAGGAAGAGTTTGAGCTGAGAGGAAGACGAGACGATAAGAGGAAGACGAGACGATAAGAGGAAGACGAGACGATAAGAGGAAGAGTTTGAGATGAGAGGAAGACGAGACGATAAGAGGAAGACGAAACGATAAGAGGAAGACGAGACGATGAGAGGAAGAGTTTGAGATGAGAGGAAGACGAGACGATAAGAGGAAGAGTTTGAGCTGAGAGGAAGACGAGACGATAAGAGGAAGAGTTTGAGCTGAGGAAGACGAGACGATGAGAGGAAGAGTTTGAGCTGAGGAAGACGAGACGATGAGAGGAAGAGTTTGAGCTGAGGAAGACGAGACGATGAGAGGAAGAGTTTGAGCTGAGAGGAAGACGAGACGATAAGAGGAAGACGAGACGATAAGAGGAAGAGTTTGAGCTGAGAGGAAGACGAGACGATAAGAGGAAGAGTTTGAGCTGAGAGGAAGACGAGACGATAAGAGGAAGACGAGACGATAAGAGGAAGAGTTTGAGCTGAGAGGAAGACGAGACGATGAGAGGAAGAGTTTGAGCTGAGAGGAAGACGAGACGATGAGAGGAAGAGTTTGAGCTGAGGAAGACGAGACGATAAGAGGAAGAGTTTGAGCTGAGAGGAAGACGAGACGATAAGAGGAAGAGTTTGAGCTGAGAGGAAGACGAGACGATAAGAGGAAGAGTTTGAGCTGAGAGGAAGACGAGACGATAAGAGGAAGACGAGACGATAAGAGGAAGACGAGACGATAAGAGGAAGAGTTTGAGCTGAGAGGAAGACGAGACGATAAGAGGAAGAGTTTGAGCTGAGAGGAAGACGAGACGATAAGAGGAAGAGTTTGAGCTGAGAGGAAGACGAGACGATAAGAGGAAGAGTTTGAGCTGAGAGGAAGAGTTTGAGCTGAGAGGAAGAGTTTGAGCTGAGGAAGACGAGATGATGAGAGGAAGAGTTTGAGCTGAGAGGAAGACGAGACGATGAGAGGAAGAGTTTGAGCTGAGAGGAAGACGAGACGATGAGAGGAAGAGTTTGAGCTGAGAGGAAGACAAGACGATGAGAGGAAGAGTTTGAGCTGAGAGGAAGACGAGACGATGAGAGGAAGAGTTTGAGCTGAGAGGAAGACGAGACGATGAGAGGAAGAGTTTGAGCTGAGGAAGACGAGACGATGAGAGGAAGACGAGACGATGAGAGTAAGAGTTTGAGCTGAGAGGAAGAGTTTGAGCTGAGAGGAAGACGAGACGATAAGAGGAAGAGTTTGAGCTGAGAGGAAGACGAGACGATAAGAGGAAGAGTTTGAGCTGAGGAAGACGAGACGATGAGAGGAAGAGTTTGAGCTGAGAGGAAGACGAGACGATGAGAGGAAGAGTTTGAGCTGAGAGGAAGAGTTTGAGCTGAGAGGAAGACGAGACGATAAGAGGAAGAGTTTGAGCTGAGAGGAAGACGAGACGATAAGAGGAAGAGTTTGAGCTGAGGAAGACGAGACGATGAGAGGAAGAGTTTGAGCTGAGAGGAAGACGAGACGATAAGAGGAAGACGAGACGATAAGAGGAAGAGTTTGAGCTGAGAGGAAGACGAGACGATGAGAGGAAGAGTTTGAGCTGAGGAAGACGAGACGATGAGAGGAAGACGAGACGATAAGAGGAAGAGTTTGAGCTGAGGAAGACGAGACGATGAGAGGAAGACGAGACGATGAGAGGAAGAGTTTGAGCTGAGAGGAAGACGAGACGATAAGAGGAAGAGTTTGAGCTGAGAGGAAGACGAGACGATAAGAGGAAGAGTTTGAGCTGAGGAAGACGAGACGATGAGAGGAAGAGTTTGAGCTGAGAGGAAGATGAGACGATGAGAGGAAGAGTTTGAGCTGAGAGGAAGAGTTTGAGCTGAGAGGAAGACGAGACGATAAGAGGAAGAGTTTGAGCTGAGAGGAAGACGAGACGATAAGAGGAAGAGTTTGAGCTGAGGAAGACGAGACGATGAGAGGAAGAGTTTGAGCTGAGAGGAAGACGAGACGATAAGAGGAAGACGAGACGATAAGAGGAAGAGTTTGAGCTGAGAGGAAGACGAGACGATGAGAGGAAGAGTTTGAGCTGAGAGGAAGACGAGACGATGAGAGGAAGACGAGACGATAAGAGGAAGAGTTTGAGCTGAGGAAGACGAGACGATGAGAGGAAGAGTTTGAGCTGAGAGGAAGACGAGACGATGAGAGGAAGAGTTTGAGCTGAGGAAGACGAGACGATGAGAGGAAGACGAGACGATAAGAGGAAGAGTTTGAGCTGAGGAAGACGAGACGATGAGAGGAAGAGTTTGAGCTGAGAGGAAGACGAGACGATGAGAGGAAGAGTTTGAGCTGAGGAAGACGAGACGATGAGAGGAAGACGAGACGATGAGAGGAAGAGTTTGAGCTGAGAGGAAGACGAGACGATAAGAGGAAGAGTTTGAGCTGAGAGGAAGACGAGACGATAAGAGGAAGAGTTTGAGCTGAGAGGAAGACGAGACGATGAGAGGAAGAGTTTGAGCTGAGAGGAAGAGTTTGAGCTGAGAGGAAGAGTTTGAGCTGAGAGGAAGACGAGACGATAAGAGGAAGAGTTTGAGCTGAGAGGAAGACGAGACGATAAGAGGAAGACGAGACGATAAGAAGAAGAGTTTGAGCTGAGAGGAAGAGTTTGAGCTGAGAGAGGAAGAGTTTGAGCTGAGAGGAAGACGAGACGATAAGAGGAAGAGTTTGAGCTGAGAGGAAGACGAGACGATAAGAAGAAGAGTTTGAGCTGAGGAAGAGTTTGAGCTGAGAGGAAGAGTTTGAGCTGAGAGGAAGAGTTTGAGCTGAGAGGAAGAGTTTGAGCTGAGAGGAAGAGTTTGAGCTGAGAGGAAGAGTTTGAGCTGAGGAAGACGAGACGATGAGAGGAAGAGTTTGAGCTGAGAGGAAGACGAGACGATAAGAGGAAGAGTTTGAGCTGAGAGGAAGAGTTTGAGCTGAGAGGAAGACGAGACGATAAGAGGAAGAGTTTGAGCTGAGAGGAAGACGAGACGATGAGAGGAAGAGTTTGAGCTGAGAGGAAGACGAGACGATGAGAGGAAGAGTTTGAGATGAGAGGAAGAGTTTGAGCTGAGAGGAAGAGTTTGAGCTGAGGAAGACGAGACGATAAGAGGAAGAGTTTGAGCTGAGAGGAAGACGAGACGATAAGAGGAAGAGTTTGAGCTGAGGAAGACGAGACGATGAGAGGAAGAGTTTGAGCTGAGAGGAAGACGAGACGATAAGAGGAAGAGTTTGAGATGAGGAAGACGAGACGATGAGAGGAAGAGTTTGAGCTGAGGAAGACGAGACGATGAGAGGAAGAGTTTGAGCTGAGGAAGACGAGACGATGAGAGGAAGAGTTTGAGCTGAGAGGAAGACGAGACGATAAGAGGAAGACGAGACGATAAGAGGAAGAGTTTGAGCTGAGAGGAAGACGAGACGATAAGAGGAAGAGTTTGAGCTGAGAGGAAGACGAGACGATAAGAGGAAGACGAGACGATAAGAGGAAGAGTTTGAGATGAGAGGAAGACGAGACGATAAGAGGAAGAGTTTGAGCTGAGAGGAAGACGAGACGATAAGAGGAAGACGAGACGATAAGAGGAAGACGAGACGATAAGAGGAAGAGTTTGAGATGAGAGGAAGACGAGACGATAAGAGGAAGACGAAACGATAAGAGGAAGACGAGACGATGAGAGGAAGAGTTTGAGATGAGAGGAAGACGAGACGATAAGAGGAAGAGTTTGAGCTGAGAGGAAGACGAGACGATAAGAGGAAGAGTTTGAGCTGAGGAAGACGAGACGATGAGAGGAAGAGTTTGAGCTGAGGAAGACGAGACGATGAGAGGAAGAGTTTGAGCTGAGGAAGACGAGACGATGAGAGGAAGAGTTTGAGCTGAGAGGAAGACGAGACGATAAGAGGAAGACGAGACGATAAGAGGAAGAGTTTGAGCTGAGAGGAAGACGAGACGATAAGAGGAAGAGTTTGAGCTGAGAGGGAGACGAGACGATAAGAGGAAGACGAGACGATAAGAGGAAGAGTTTGAGCTGAGAGGAAGACGAGACGATGAGAGGAAGAGTTTGAGCTGAGAGGAAGACGAGACGATGAGAGGAAGAGTTTGAGCTGAGGAAGACGAGACGATGAGAGGAAGAGTTTGAGCTGAGAGGAAGACGAGACGATAAGAGGAAGACGAGACGATAAGAGGAAGAGTTTGAGCTGAGAGGAAGACGAGACGATAAGAGGAAGAGTTTGAGCTGAGAGGGAGACGAGACGATAAGAGGAAGACGAGACGATAAGAGGAAGAGTTTGAGCTGAGAGGAAGACGAGACGATGAGAGGAAGAGTTTGAGCTGAGAGGAAGACGAGACGATGAGAGGAAGAGTTTGAGCTGAGGAAGACGAGACGATAAGAGGAAGAGTTTGAGCTGAGAGGAAGACGAGACGATAAGAGGAAGAGTTTGAGCTGAGAGGAAGACGAGACGATAAGAGGAAGAGTTTGAGCTGAGAGGAAGACGAGACGATAAGAGGAAGACGAGACGATAAGAGGAAGACGAGACGATAAGAGGAAGAGTTTGAGCTGAGGAAGACGAGACGATAAGAGGAAGAGTTTGAGCTGAGAGGAAGACGAGACGATGAGAGGAAGAGTTTGAGCTGAGAGGAAGACGAGACGATGAGAGGAAGAGTTTGAGATGAGAGGAAGAGTTTGAGCTGAGAGGAAGAGTTTGAGCTGAGGAAGACGAGACGATAAGAGGAAGAGTTTGAGCTGAGAGGAAGACGAGACGATAAGAGGAAGAGTTTGAGCTGAGGAAGACGAGACGATGAGAGGAAGAGTTTGAGCTGAGAGGAAGACGAGACGATAAGAGGAAGAGTTTGAGCTGAGGAAGACGAGACGATAAGAGGAAGAGTTTGAGCTGAGGAAGACGAGACGATGAGAGGAAGAGTTTGAGCTGAGGAAGACGAGACGATGAGAGGAAGAGTTTGAGCTGAGGAAGACGAGACGATGAGAGGAAGAGTTTGAGCTGAGAGGAAGACGAGACGATAAGAGGAAGATGAGACGATAAGAGGAAGAGTTTGAGCTGAGAGGAAGACGAGACGATAAGAGGAAGAGTTTGAGCTGAGAGGAAGACGAGACGATAAGAGGAAGACGAGACGATAAGAGGAAGAGTTTGAGATGAGAGGAAGACGAGACGATAAGAGGAAGAGTTTGAGCTGAGAGGAAGACGAGACGATAAGAGGAAGACGAGACGATAAGAGGAAGACGAGACGATAAGAGGAAGACGAGACGATAAGAGGAAGAGTTTGAGATGAGAGGAAGACGAGACGATAAGAGGAAGACGAAACGATAAGAGGAAGACGAGACGATGAGAGGAAGAGTTTGAGATGAGAGGAAGACGAGACGATAAGAGGAAGAGTTTGAGCTGAGAGGAAGACGAGACGATAAGAGGAAGAGTTTGAGCTGAGGAAGACGAGACGATGAGAGGAAGAGTTTGAGCTGAGGAAGACGAGACGATGAGAGGAAGAGTTTGAGCTGAGGAAGACGAGACGATGAGAGGAAGAGTTTGAGCTGAGAGGAAGACGAGACGATAAGAGGAAGACGAGACGATAAGAGGAAGAGTTTGAGCTGAGAGGAAGACGAGACGATAAGAGGAAGAGTTTGAGCTGAGAGGAAGACGAGACGATATGAGGAAGACGAGACGATAAGAGGAAGAGTTTGAGCTGAGAGGAAGACGAGACGATGAGAGGAAGAGTTTGAGCTGAGAGGAAGACGAGACGATGAGAGGAAGAGTTTGAGCTGAGGAAGACGAGACGATAAGAGGAAGAGTTTGAGCTGAGAGGAAGACGAGACGATAAGAGGAAGAGTTTGAGCTGAGAGGAAGACGAGACGATAAGAGGAAGAGTTTGAGCTGAGAGGAAGACGAGACGATAAGAGGAAGACGAGACGATAAGAGGAAGACGAGACGATAAGAGGAAGAGTTTGAGCTGAGGAAGACGAGACGATAAGAGGAAGAGTTTGAGCTGAGAGGAAGACGAGACGATAAGAGGAAGAGTTTGAGCTGAGAGGAAGACGAGACGATAAGAGGAAGAGTTTGAGCTGAGAGGAAGAGTTTGAGCTGAGAGGAAGAGTTTGAGCTGAGGAAGACGAGATGATGAGAGGAAGAGTTTGAGCTGAGAGGAAGACGAGACGATGAGAGGAAGAGTTTGAGCTGAGAGGAAGACGAGACGATGAGAGGAAGAGTTTGAGCTGAGAGGAAGACGAGACGATGAGAGGAAGAGTTTGAGCTGAGAGGAAGACGAGACGATGAGAGGAAGAGTTTGAGCTGAGGAAGACGAGACGATAAGAGGAAGAGTTTGAGCTGAGAGGAAGACGAGACGATAAGAGGAAGAGTTTGAGCTGAGAGGAAGACGAGACGATAAGAGGAAGAGTTTGAGCTGAGAGGAAGACGAGACGATAAGAGGAAGACGAGACGATAAGAGGAAGACGAGACGATAAGAGGAAGAGTTTGAGCTGAGGAAGACGAGACGATAAGAGGAAGAGTTTGAGCTGAGAGGAAGACGAGACGATAAGAGGAAGAGTTTGAGCTGAGAGGAAGACGAGACGATAAGAGGAAGAGTTTGAGCTGAGAGGAAGAGTTTGAGCTGAGAGGAAGAGTTTGAGCTGAGGAAGACGAGATGATGAGAGGAAGAGTTTGAGCTGAGAGGAAGACGAGACGATGAGAGGAAGAGTTTGAGCTGAGAGGAAGACGAGACGATGAGAGGAAGAGTTTGAGCTGAGAGGAAGACAAGACGATGAGAGGAAGAGTTTGAGCTGAGAGGAAGACGAGACGATGAGAGGAAGAGTTTGAGCTGAGAGGAAGAGTTTGAGCTGAAAGGAAGAGTTTGAGCTGAGGAAGACGAGACGATGAGAGGAAGAGTTTGAGCTGAGAGGAAGACGAGACGATGAGAGGAAGAGTTTGAGCTGAGAGGAAGAGTTTGAGCTGAAAGGAAGAGTTTGAGCTGAGGAAGACGAGACGATGAGAGGAAGAGTTTGAGCTGAGAGGAACACGAGACGATAAGAGGAAGAGTTTGAGCTGAGAGGAAGAGTTTGAGCTGAGGAAGACGAGACGATGAGAGGAAGAGTTTGAGCTGAGAGGAAGACGAGACGATAAGAGGAAGAGTTTGAGCTGAGGAAGACGAGTCGATGAGAGGAAGAGTTTGAGCTGAGGAAGACGAGACGATGAGAGGAAGAGTTTGAGCTGAGAGGAAGAGTTTGAGCTGAGGAAGACGAGACGATGAGAGGAAGAGTTTGAGCTGAGGAAGACGAGACGATGAGAGGAAGAGTTTGAGCTGAGAGGAAGACGAGAGGATGAGAGGAAGAGTTTGAGCTGAGAGGAAGAGTTTGAGCTGAGAGGAAGACGAGACGATAAGAGGAAGAGTTTTAGCTGAGAGGAAGAGTTTGAGCTGAGAGGAAGAGTTTGAGCTGAGGAAGACGAGACGATGAGAGGAAGAGTTTGATCTGAGAGGAAGACGAGACGAAGAGAGGAAGAGTTTGAGCTGAGAGGAAGAGTTTGAGCTGAGAGGAAGACGAGACGATAAGAGGAAGAGTTTGAGCTGAGAGGAAGACGAGACGATGAGAGTAAGAGTTTGAGCTGAGAGGAAGAGTTTGAGCTGAGAGAGGAAGAGTTTGAGCTGAGAGAGGAAGAGTTTGAGCTGAGAGAGGAAGAGTTTGAGCTGAGAGGAAGACGAGACGATAAGAGGAAGAGTTTGAGCTGAGAGGAAGACGAGACGATAAGAAGAAGAGTTTGAGCTGAGAGAGGAAGAGTTTGAGCTGAGAGAGGAAGAGTTTGAGCTGAGGAAGACGAGACGATGAGAGGAAGAGTTTGAGCTGAGAGGAAGACGAGACGATAAGAGGAAGAGTTTGAGCTGAGAGGAAGAGTTTGAGCTGAGAGGAAGACGAGATGATAAGAGGAAGAGTTTGAGCTGAGAGGAAGACGAGACGATAAGAGGAAGTGTTTGAGCTGAGAGGAAGACGAGACGATAAGAAGAAGAGTTTGAGCTGAGAGAGGAAGAGTTTGAGCTGAGAGAGGAAGAGTTTGAGCTGAGGAAGACGAGACGATGAGAGGAAGAGTTTGAGCTGAGAGGAAGACGAGACGATAAGAGGAAGAGTTTGAGCTGAGAGGAAGAGTTTGAGCTGAGAGGAAGACGAGATGATAAGAGGAAGAGTTTGAGCTGAGAGGAAGACGAGACGATAAGAGGAAGAGTTTGAGCTGAGAGGAAGAGTTTGAGCTGAGAGGAAGACGAGACGATGAGAGTAAGAGTTTGAGCTGAGAGGAAGAGTTTGAGCTGAGAGGAAGACGAGACGATAAGAGGAAGAGTTTGAGCTGAGAGGAAGACGAGACGATGAGAGGAAGAGTTTGAGCTGAGGAAGACGAGACGATGAGAGGAAGACGAGACGATGAGAGTAAGACGAGACGATGAGAGTAAGAGTTTGAGCTGAGAGGAAGAGTTTGAGCTGAGAGGAAGACGAGACGATAAGAGGAAGAGTTTGAGCTAAGAGGAAGACGAGACGATAAGAGGAAGAGTTTGAGCTGAGGAAGACGAGACGATGAGAGGAAGAGTTTGAGCTGAGAGGAAGACGAGACGATGAGAGGAAGAGTTTGAGCTGAGAGGAAGAGTTTGAGCTGAGAGGAAGACGAGACGATAAGAGGAAGAGTTTGAGCTGAGAGGAAGACGAGACGATAAGAGGAAGAGTTTGAGCTGAGGAAGACGAGACGATGAGAGGAAGAGTTTGAGCTGAGAGGAAGACGAGACGATAAGAGGAAGACGAGACGATAAGAGGAAGAGTTTGAGCTGAGAGGAAGACGAGACGATGAGAGGAAGAGTTTGAGCTGAGAGGAAGACGAGACGATGAGAGGAAGACGAGACGATAAGAGGAAGAGTTTGAGCTGAGGAAGACGAGACGATGAGAGGAAGAGTTTGAGCTGAGAGGAAGACGAGACGATAAGAGGAAGAGTTTGAGCTGAGAGGAAGACGAGACGATGAGAGGAAGAGTTTGAGCTGAGGAAGACGAGACGATGAGAGGAAGACGAGACGATGAGAGGAAGAGTTTGAGCTGAGAGAGGAAGAGTTTGAGCTGAGAGAGGAAGAGTTTGAGCTGAGGAAGACGAGACGATGAGAGGAAGAGTTTGAGCTGAGAGGAAGACGAGACGATAAGAGGAAGAGTTTGAGCTGAGAGGAAGAGTTTGAGCTGAGAGGAAGACGAGATGATAAGAGGAAGAGTTTGAGCTGAGAGGAAGACGAGACGATAAGAGGAAGAGTTTGAGCTGAGAGGAAGAGTTTGAGCTGAGAGGAAGACGAGACGATGAGAGGAAGACGAGACGATGAGAGTAAGAGTTTGAGCTGAGAGTAAGAGTTTGAGCTGAGAGGAAGACGAGACGATAAGAGGAAGAGTTTGAGCTGAGAGGAAGACGAGACGATGAGAGGAAGAGTTTGAGCTGAGGAAGACGAGACGATGAGAGGAAGACGAGACGATGAGAGTAAGAGTTTGAGCTGAGAGGAAGAGTTTGAGCTGAGAGGAAGACGAGACGATAAGAGGAAGAGTTTGAGCTGAGAGGAAGACGAGACGATAAGAGGAAGAGTTTGAGCTGAGGAAGACGAGACGATGAGAGGAAGAGTTTGAGCTGAGAGGAAGACGAGACGATGAGAGGAAGAGTTTGAGCTGAGAGGAAGAGTTTGAGCTGAGAGGAAGACGAGACGATAAGAGGAAGAGTTTGAGCTGAGAGGAAGACGAGACGATAAGAGGAAGAGTTTGAGCTGAGGAAGACGAGACGATGAGAGGAAGAGTTTGAGCTGAGAGGAAGACGAGACGATAAGAGGAAGACGAGACGATAAGAGGAAGAGTTTGAGCTGAGAGGAAGACGAGACGATGAGAGGAAGAGTTTGAGCTGAGAGGAAGACGAGACGATGAGAGGAAGACGAGACGATAAGAGGAAGAGTTTGAGCTGAGGAAGACGAGACGATGAGAGGAAGAGTTTGAGCTGAGAGGAAGACGAGACGATAAGAGGAAGAGTTTGAGCTGAGAGGAAGACGAGACGATGAGAGGAAGAGTTTGAGCTGAGGAAGACGAGACGATGAGAGGAAGACGAGACGATGAGAGGAAGAGTTTGAGCTGAGAGGAAGACGAGACGATAAGAGGAAGAGTTTGAGCTGAGAGGAAGACGAGACGATAAGAGGAAGAGTTTGAGCTGAGAGGAAGACGAGACGATGAGAGGAAGAGTTTGAGCTGAGAGGAAGAGTTTGAGCTGAGAGGAAGAGTTTGAGCTGAGAGGAAGACGAGACGATAAGAGGAAGAGTTTGAGCTGAGAGGAAGACGAGACGATAAGAGGAAGACGAGACGATAAGAAGAAGAGTTTGAGCTGAGAGGAAGAGTTTGAGCTGAGAGAGGAAGAGTTTGAGCTGAGAGGAAGACGAGACGATAAGAGGAAGAGTTTGAGCTGAGAGGAAGACGAGACGATAAGAAGAAGAGTTTGAGCTGAGGAAGAGTTTGAGCTGAGAGGAAGAGTTTGAGCTGAGAGGAAGACGAGACGATAAGAGGAAGAGTTTGAGCTGAGAGGAAGAGTTTGAGCTGAGAGGAAGAGTTTGAGCTGAGAGGAAGAGTTTGAGCTGAGGAAGACGAGACGATGAGAGGAAGAGTTTGAGCTGAGAGGAAGACGAGACGATAAGAGGAAGAGTTTGAGCTGAGAGGAAGAGTTTGAGCTGAGAGGAAGACGAGACGATAAGAGGAAGAGTTTGAGCTGAGAGGAAGACGAGACGATGAGAGGAAGAGTTTGAGCTGAGAGGAAGACGAGACGATGAGAGGAAGAGTTTGAGATGAGAGGAAGAGTTTGAGCTGAGAGGAAGAGTTTGAGCTGAGGAAGACGAGACGATAAGAGGAAGAGTTTGAGCTGAGAGGAAGACGAGACGATAAGAGGAAGAGTTTGAGCTGAGGAAGACGAGACGATGAGAGGAAGAGTTTGAGCTGAGAGGAAGACGAGACGATAAGAGGAAGAGTTTGAGCTGAGGAAGACGAGACGATGAGAGGAAGAGTTTGAGCTGAGGAAGACGAGACGATGAGAGGAAGAGTTTGAGCTGAGGAAGACGAGACGATGAGAGGAAGAGTTTGAGCTGAGAGGAAGACGAGACGATAAGAGGAAGACGAGACGATAAGAGGAAGAGTTTGAGCTGAGAGGAAGACGAGACGATAAGAGGAAGAGTTTGAGCTGAGAGGAAGACGAGACGATAAGAGGAAGACGAGACGATAAGAGGAAGAGTTTGAGATGAGAGGAAGACGAGACGATAAGAGGAAGAGTTTGAGCTGAGAGGAAGACGAGACGATAAGAGGAAGACGAGACGATAAGAGGAAGACGAGACGATAAGAGGAAGAGTTTGAGATGAGAGGAAGACGAGACGATAAGAGGAAGACGAAACGATAAGAGGAAGACGAGACGATGAGAGGAAGAGTTTGAGATGAGAGGAAGACGAGACGATAAGAGGAAGAGTTTGAGCTGAGAGGAAGACGAGACGATAAGAGGAAGAGTTTGAGCTGAGGAAGACGAGACGATGAGAGGAAGAGTTTGAGCTGAGGAAGACGAGACGATGAGAGGAAGAGTTTGAGCTGAGGAAGACGAGACGATGAGAGGAAGAGTTTGAGCTGAGAGGAAGACGAGACGATAAGAGGAAGACGAGACGATAAGAGGAAGAGTTTGAGCTGAGAGGAAGACGAGACGATAAGAGGAAGAGTTTGAGCTGAGAGGGAGACGAGACGATAAGAGGAAGACGAGACGATAAGAGGAAGAGTTTGAGCTGAGAGGAAGACGAGACGATGAGAGGAAGAGTTTGAGCTGAGAGGAAGACGAGACGATGAGAGGAAGAGTTTGAGCTGAGGAAGACGAGACGATAAGAGGAAGAGTTTGAGCTGAGAGGAAGACGAGACGATAAGAGGAAGAGTTTGAGCTGAGAGGAAGACGAGACGATAAGAGGAAGAGTTTGAGCTGAGAGGAAGACGAGACGATAAGAGGAAGACGAGACGATAAGAGGAAGACGAGACGATAAGAGGAAGAGTTTGAGCTGAGGAAGACGAGACGATAAGAGGAAGAGTTTGAGCTGAGAGGAAGACGAGACGATAAGAGGAAGAGTTTGAGCTGAGAGGAAGACGAGACGATAAGAGGAAGAGTTTGAGCTGAGGAAGACGAGACGATAAGAGGAAGAGTTTGAGCTGAGAGGAAGACGAGACGATAAGAGGAAGAGTTTGAGCTGAGGAAGACGAGACGATAAGAGGAAGAGTTTGAGCTGAGAGGAAGACGAGACGATAAGAGGAAGAGTTTGAGCTGAGAGGAAGAGTTTGAGATGAGAGGAAGAGTTTGAGCTGAGAGGAAGAGTTTGAGCTGAGAGGAAGAGTTTGAGATGAGAGGAAGAGTTTGAGATGAGGAAGAGTTTGAGCTGAGGAAGACGAGACGATGAGAGGAAGAGTTTGAGATGAGAGGAAGAGTTTGAGATGAGGAAGAGTTTGAGCTGAGGAAGACGAGACGATGAGAGGAAGAGTTTGAGCTGAGGAAGAGTTTGAGATGAGAGGAAGAGTTTGAGATGAGAGGAAGAGTTTGAGATGAGAGGAAGAGTTTGAGATGAGGAAGAGTTTGAGCTGAGGAAGACGAGACGATGAGAGGAAGAGTTTGAGCTGAGGAAGAGTTTGAGATGAGAGGAAGAGTTTGAGATGAGAGGAAGAGTTTGAGCTGAGAGGAAGAGTTTGAGATGAGAGGAAGAGTTTGAGCTGAGAGGAAGAGTTTGAGATGAGAGGAAGAGTTTGAGATGAGGAAGAGTTTGAGCTGAGGAAGACGAGACGATGAGAGGAAGAGTTTGAGATGAGAGGAAGAGTTTGAGATGAGGAAGAGTTTGAGCTGAGGAAGACGAGACGATGAGAGGAAGAGTTTGAGCTGAGGAAGAGTTTGAGATGAGAGGAAGAGTTTGAGATGAGAGGAAGAGTTTGAGATGAGGAAGAGTTTGAGCTGAGGAAGACGAGACGATGAGAGGAACCAGACAGGAAAACACATGCAGATTCACACACTTCTGCTTCAGACAGCAGGGAAGATAAAACGCCTGGAAAATCCTGCATTATTATCTGACGACACTACACATCAGGAGTCGAGTGAGAAACACCGGTTAATAGTTTGAACACGTTTATTATGAACATTTTCCTGAAGCATAAGCCTTTAGATCGTGAGAAATGTGCATTCAGACTTTACACTGCATTCTTTGACGGTTCCAGCTAGTAGCAAATGTGGAGCAATATCAGTTTATTTACATTACATGCATTTTTCTTCGAATAAATACATATGATGCATACAGGTCCATACTGTACTTTCAGGTTTTATATCATGCAATTGGCTACTTTCATATATAAAATGACAGAACATATCCAAATCTGATATTGTTTAGTGTACAATCTTTATCATATATGTACATTAAGTTATATTGTTCGCTCCATTTAAAGTATACTGTACAAATATTTAAAATAATGGCATGCACGTTCTACTATTCTACTATTACTAATGAGCATCTTTGGTCAAAGAAGCAATCAGAGCTCTTCGTCATAAACATAATAACTTACGCAAGAGTAAAATTATGCTTCTATTACATTATATGACGAAGTATCATAATATTCTACTTTGCAGTGCCATATAAATACCACATTATGTGAATATGGTAATCATACAGTATTGCATCTGATACCATCAAGATTGTTATTTGTTACAGTTACAGAATACAACTTGCAGTAAAATGTGAGCTACTTAGAGTACTTTGATATATTTTGCATTAAATAAATGGTAAGATAAGACAAACAAAAAAACAAATTATTAAAACAATTAATAAAATGTAATATTGTATTATAAGTAATAATTAAATAAAGTAATAGTAACTGTACCATGGTCATTTATTATCCTTTTTTGTGCTAGTGTTTCACAACCAAAATAATTCAAATGGTGAAAGATGATTTGTTATATTTTTTTAATCATTTTTAATATTAATAATGTTATCAAATATAATATAATATAATATAATATAATATAATACTGTATAATATAATATAATATAATGAAAAAAAGTAATAGTAACTGTACCATGGTATTTTTTTATATTCTTTTGTGCAAAATAGTAGATACAAATGTTAAAAGATGAACATAAAATGAAAAATTATAATAATGAAATTATTATTATTAATAAAATCATATCAATTATTTATACAAGTATATAATATAATATAATATAATATAATATAATATAATATAATATAATATAATATAATTATGAAAAAGTAATTGTAATAATTGTACCATGGTATTTTTTTTTTTTAAGTGTTTTACACACAAACTGTGTCTAGTATATTCTTTACCCTGGCAGTATTTTAGGCACATTCCCTTTTCTGTATGATGCTGAAAAATATAAAAAGCAGTGTCTTGGAGAATAGTTTCTCAATATGTTAATCGTAGTGCTTTACACACCGTCCCATCGGGAGAGCATTGAAGAGATTGTCTAGACTGCAGCGCCACCGTGTGTGTGTGCAGTGTAAGAGCACATTAATGTGTGAGTCTGTAATGTAGGCCTACAGCGCCCCCTGCAGGTGAAGCAGTGCAACACTGTCTGACTGTGAGCGGCCAGCAGGGGGCGCACCGAACTCTTTACTTTATGTGTGTGTGTGTGTGTGTGTGTGTGTGTGTGTGTGTGTGTGTGTGTGTGTGTGTGTGTGTGTGTGTGTGTGTGTGTGTGTGTGTGTGTTCAGGCCTTGCTCCTCATCCTTCACACTCTCACTGATGCATTTATTATTCATCTACTGCTATTCAATGAGCTCACTGTTTCTGCAACAAATTACTGTTTAGAGTTTGTAAATAATACTTTTTTCGCTAACTGATTTTATATATGTACATTTCTGATATGCATAACATAGACAGATGATAACAGATCACTCTAAATTTTAATGTGGACTCTTGCATTTTCTGTAAAACTGCTTTGAAATGTGTATTGTGAAAAGCGCTATACAAATAAATGTATTGAATTGAATTGAATAGAATTTGTCCTGTGCTCTCTCATCTGTAAAGCCCTCAGGCGAGAGTCTTCTCCTCCAGATCCCGAGGAATGTCTGCTTGAAGTTTTGACACTAGTTTTAAAGTATTAAGACGCCAGCGTGCTTCAATTAGACTCTCTAATCAAACTATCAAACTGAGGTGTTTTCAACATTTCTGAGAGATTGCATGTCAAGTATTGTTGATTGCAGTTATAAATCACTTTAACTGGGATTTAATGATAGTGTCTGTGCATCTCTTGCACTGTGATCATGTGTGTTGGCTCGTCTCTGCTGTGGATATTACCACAGTTATGAAAATAGAGCTGATAAATGTCTCAGGTCTCACTATTGTTAGTTTACTCGTTTAATGCCGTCTAGACGGCGCACAGATATAGCACGCTTAGCCAAAACTCCAAGCCCGTCAGTATACTTTATAGAAGTGTGGAAACTCAGTGTCAAAGCGTAGGCCTAGTGTGCGCTGTTGTGTTGCTGTCGCATTAACAAGATTCCCATTAAATGTCATTCTCATTAAACCGCATGTGTTATTATTCATAGCACTCTACAATTGTCTTCACATCATGTTGCAGTGCATTTGCTTGAAATATGCATCATACATATTTAACTTTGTAGCATTTTTAACACTCATTTAACCTCTAAATGACAACTTGTCAAAGTATTAATGATGTTGTTTTCAGGCTCTACTAGAACAGGTTTTCCTGCTTGAATGTTGATTATTTTCCTCATATTCTCCATTGTTGCGGCTCCTCTCTTCCCAGTCTGTCAGTAACGCTCTGTTTACTTCCTGTCTCTATGAAGCCCCTCCTTCTGAAAAGCACACTGTGCTCTGATTGGTCGGCTGGATCAGTGTGTTGTGATTGGTCGAGCGCTTTGAGTGTGTTTGGGAAATGTCCCGCCCCTTTCCATAACCGCCAGTTTAACACACTACTAACTAACTCAACCAGGCCCCGCCCCTTTATTCTGCGCATGAATTATTATAATGAGGAATATTGTGACGTGTTCGTTCCCTGAAGAAACTCAAGACTACAATGGAGGCGTTTCAGGAGTTCAGAAACACTGGCACTGATATAGAGAAGAACTCCCGCTGGAGGGACTTTTCAGATCTTTTCATGATCAAACAGCAACATTACACACTAAAGACAGATTAACATGGGAAGAAGCATAATAGCATAAGCATACCTTTTAAAAATTAATGGTTTCCGGTTGCTTTAATGCTTAAACATCGCCTTCAGACTCTCACATTGTAGTATTTTTAAAATCAGCTTTAAGCTTTTTTTTTTTCTTAAGTCTCATTGCTTTCTTAATAAAACTTTTTTATAATAAACATTTGAAAAAAGATTGTGGTTTTCTTTGTGATGAGAGAGTACAGAGAGTGAATCAGGCCAGTGAATAAGATCATTGATTAAAGACACCGGCGCTCAGAATGGGAATCTCGGCGGCAGCAGATCTGAGCCGACGCCCTAATGTCTCTCTCTCTCTCTCTCTCTCTCTCTCTCTCTCTCTCTCTCTCTCTCTCTCTCTCTCTCTCTCTCACACACACACACACACACACACACCCACAGACATCCTCTGATGGACAAAACATGTGTGTGTGTGTGTGTGTGTGAGGGAGACATGTGCAGCAGAGAGATGGTGTCGTGAGGCATAGACAGAAAAATAAGTTGAATATGCGTAATTTTTGTTTTAACAAACAATCTTAGTTGTCTCATACATTTACATGAGAAGTAAAATTGCATCAGATAATAAGACTTATTTTTAAAGAATATTAGAACATGTAGGTACAGAACAGTATGCGTGTCTTGTTTTTCATATTTTACTGGAAAAGGGCACAAAAATACTCATTATGAATTTGATATTTTGCCTTGTACAAATATATTAATGTTATAAATATCAATTTTGTCTCTTATTTAGAGACCAGAAAACAGTACAGACATCTTAATAGGGAACACATATAGAAGTTTTACAGTGGTGTTGCCAATGCAAAGTTTGTTGCTAGGGCGTTGCTAGGTATCTCTGGGTTGTTGCCAGGGTGTAGCTACAGTGTGCAATTGTTAAGGCACTCTGAATGGTTTTCAGCATTGCTATGCAGTCGTCATGTGATTAGTGGTTTTTCTGTTGTTGTATTTGTATATGTGCACTAGAAGATTCAGTACCAAGTATAATTCCTTGCACACTTGGCAAATAAGCTCTTTCTGATTCTGATTCTGGTCGGTTGATCTGGGTGATCCAATATCCTTATCCTTATCCTTTCTAATAATAGGATTTACTTCCTGAAGATATCTCCTACATGTAGCATGTACAGGGTGAACAGCAGCGGTCCTAGTACTGAGCCTTGAGGTACTCCATACTGAACTTGTGGTCGATATAACACCTCTTCATTTACTGCTTGAACGTGTGTGATTGCTAAGGTGTTCTGAGTGGTTGCTAGGTATTTCTGGGTTGTTGCCAGGGTGTTGCTATGCAGTTGCTAAGGTGCTCTGAATGGTTTTCAGCATTGCTATGCAGGTGCCATGTAATTGGAAGGGTGTTCTAGTCCAATATCCTTTCTTTTCATACAAAAAATCTCTTGTGTCTTACTTAAATCTTTCTGCTCTCTGTTCATTTCATTTCTGTTTTTCAGCTTCTCCTAGTTCTGACCTTAGAATTTTGCTTTCCTCTCACGTACGGTACCATCTCATTCTCTTAACAGACATGAATCCAACCGTTTCAGTGTATCGCTCCAGGGCGACTCCCAAAAAAAAAAAAAAAACTGGCTGCATTTGGCCTTTAGCTTGTAGCATTTTCATCTCAAGGTCAAAGAGGCAGAACAGATGAGTTTTCCTTCAGTTTAGATGCACTAACTCTGTGAACAGGAACATCAGTGAGAATAAACAGACACGTTTTGTTTTCATGTTTGGTAATCATTTCCTCACGTTATTATTTGACCAAAATGGCCGAGGTCTCATGGGCCACATTTCTTCTCAGTTTTCATTCGGCATCAGGTGTTGTCCATGTGGGGTGAGAAAACGTCAAAACTCTGCA
Organism: Scardinius erythrophthalmus; assembly: GCF_964197995.2. Classification (NCBI taxonomy): domain Eukaryota; kingdom Metazoa; phylum Chordata; class Actinopteri; order Cypriniformes; family Leuciscidae; genus Scardinius; species Scardinius erythrophthalmus. The sequence continues at coordinate 1,415,977 of NC_138223.1, read as the reverse complement.
GGAACATCCTGATCCGACAGCAGAAGAAAAACAGTACGTGCATTGTGTGCATGCACTGAATTATTAAGTAATGCACAATTACTAGAAGTGGTAAACGGAGATACAAATAAGTATCGTTCAAGTCTTTACTTCTCTATTTACTAGCAAATGCATTTGCAAATCTTTGCCTTTCTAATAATGCATCTAGTCTTGCATGTCTCATCTAGTCAGTCTTGCATGTCTCATTTGTCATTGTTAAATTTTATTACATGACATTAAATTTGCCTTCAGCCAAGCTAGATATCACCATTGATCCTTAAAAAAAACATATCAGTTGACCACTATTACTAGAAGTGGTAATCAAAGATACTTATTCAAATAAGTCTTCATTTCTCTATTTACTAGCAAGTGTATTTGCAAACCTTTGCCTTTCTGAATAATTTCTTCTGCATACCCATGTAAGAAGGATGTTGTGCATGCATGTCTCATTTGTCATCATTATATTGTATTACATTACATAAAACTTGCCTTCAGCCACTCGCTCTCTAGATATCACCATTGATCATTAAAAGAAAACATCTCGGTTGACCACTAATTAATATGATATGACAAGTGCATTCGTTACAGCGCATTTGAGGTCGTATGCAATCATAATAAATCTCTAAACTGAGCTCAGAACACCAGTGAGATGTCATTTATGTGCTTGCTTAGTGAGCTCCAAATGCATATGTGTGTCTGGAGCGCTGCCGTTAGCCATTAGCCGTTAGCCATTAGCTTGCGCGCGTGCCGCGTCTCTGAGCGCTGACAGGATCTTGGAGACCGAACCTGGCCTGGAAACTGGGTTAAAAGAAAGAAGGAGGGAGAAAAAAGGACATACGATGCCAAGACGAGGTCATCACGATGGCTTCTCTCTCACTGTTCTGCGGTTGTCACCTCGTCTTCTCGGTGGAAATAAATAATCGCATATCTGCGGGCTTCACACGGTTCATAGTGACGAATTCATACGTAATGCATCTAATATCACTTACATGCAGACGTGTGTTACCAGCGGCACACGCATATTTAAGCACTCTCAGCTTAGATGAGAGCAACAGGTGGTGGGATGGAAAGAGCTTCAACGTTTTGTCATTTTTTCCAGGTGGAATTTTTTCTCTTTGGGATTAATTTCAGCTGTTGAAAAGGCAGATTGCTCTGAGGATTTCTATTAATGATAGAAGGTATGCTGCAAAATATGCACACAGCAAAAAAAAAAAAAAAAAATCTTATTTGGTATTTTTGTCTTGTTTATCCCTAAGTCTTGAAACATTTACTTTTTAAGTTACTTTTTAAGTCTTGTTTTCTGAAACAATGCAGTATGTCGTGCAGTTTACATTTTTCAACAACAGTTGAGATTTGCTCATGTAGATGAAATACTCCAAGGCACTCATATGGTAAAGTAAACAGCCTTTAATGAACTGGGGCCCGTTCTTCGTACGTTGCTTATTACATCCGAGATCAAATGACACATCCAAGATGATATCATCGTGCGAATCATGATCTGGCTAACTCGGTTCTTCGAACACACTTGCCGGATATGATTAGTATCGCTGGATTGAGTCATCTGAGATAATTGCGCGTTCATGCGCTGGTTTAAAAGGGGATATGTATCGATAGTAGAAACATTGATCAGCAACGCTGCTATTGGCTGCTCAGCGTGGCCAAAGAGCGCGCTCAGTTTTTCTCCTACGCAGAGCAAGAACTAATAGTCGAAGTTTATTCGGAATTTTAATGTTTAATTAAAACGCCAGGGAACACCTCAAAGTCTGCAAAAGCCAGGAGAGAGGGCTGGCAAAAAGTAGCAGACAATTTAAATCCGTTAGAAGTGGCCATGTTAGATGTTTTTATCAGCCTATATTTATATAATATATTTATCCTATAATATATTTATTAGCCTATATTTTTGTATTTTAATAATTGCATAATTACTTTGTTCATTGTAATGTCAGAGTCACCACACTAGAACATGGGAACTAATAAAAGTGAAGTACAAAAATATTCTACATAATGGTAATTTTTTGTTATATAGTCTCTTTTATAAAAGGCACTGTTAAATAAATGGTTGTCTGTTTATAAAAGCAACCAAGAAAAAGGCTGAGAAAAAAAAAAAGATCTTAGTAGCCTACACTGTAAAATAATTTTTGCTGCATTAAATTAAGGCCGTATAGTCATTTCAACTGTTAAATCTTGAGTAATGATGAATTGCTTTGACTTGTGAAAGTGAAAACTGATAAACTTATGTTAATGTAAAAATATTTTGCCATGAGTTATTGATCACATTTTTCCCGAGTGTAGTTCATTGTAATGACATTGTGTTTTCCTCTTTTGTGCACTTTTACATAATACACCAACACTTGTATCTGTTCCCAAGAAAGTGGTGGCTGAAACATGTGCAGTAAGTGGACATTTTCTAACTTTCCAAAGGAAAGAAAGTATAAGACTTTGTAATGTCCATTTGTTTCCATTGCACTGGACAGTGAATAACCCCTCTCAGATAACTGTCATATGGAGGCACTAGCCTACCTGCAAGTGCATAAATAACTTTACTTAATGTATACTTGTATGCTTTATGGCTGCAATATAAGTTGCAGGATTCCACATCTACAGAAAGGCCTACAGAAGAGTCTGCACAGACAGAGGACACATAGGCCTACAGGTGGACAGTGTATAGCCAACTTTTCCTTTTTATTTGTTGCATGAGGCATGTGTCTAATATCTCTTGACCACTGGCTTTTCTTTACAAAGAACAATTGAAATAAAACTCAAGGAACTAAGCATATTTGTCTTTTATTAAACATTTAATGAAAAGTTTTTTTTTTTGGCAATGTTGTGTAATATGGCACATGCAACAATGTCACAGGCCCTGTCAGGTGTGCAACCCCTCAGACACTGAAATCTTCCCTTTAGTTAGCCAAAGTTCATTTCATTGTGTGCCCTTGTCCTGGAGCTGCATTGTAACTGGTTTGGGTCAGGGAATGGGGTCATAAAACACCTGTCTGCAGGAACATGTCATAATCACCTATGAAAAAATGCAGTTCTGTTAGGATCAGCATAAGTGTATGTAATACAGTGAGCTTGATATTTAATTGTGGAACTTTCCTTACCACTTTCAAATAATTTGCATAAATGTGAATCTCTGAAAATTCTAAAGTCATGCACAGATCCTGGCCATTTTGCTTTCACATTTGTGATATGGAAGATTTTAGTCAACTGCCTTTTTTTATTTGATATAATATTGCTAATCTGGAATATTAAGAATCACAATAGTAACTGGGCTGCACATTTACATTGTGAATCCCCTTTCTGTTCACATAATCCCCTTTATTGAGGCCTTGATGGCAGTCTATGGTAGCCTATAGTCTATGGTACCAATCAGTTAGTGAAGCCTGAGTGACATATCTGTAATTCGGCATGGTCATGATTGTATGATCTTCATAAAAAAAATATGATAGCCAAAAAAAAAAAAAAAAAAAAAACTGCTTTAGCCTACAACATTGGGTCTTAAGTGGCTTGGAAATTCCACAAAAAAACACTAAAACTGTTTTTTAAACATAAAAGCGACAAAAAACGACAATCTCACGAATCACGAGAAAAAATATAGGCCTATATCTCAGAAAGTGCACTATCGCGCTGCGCTGGACTTCCCTGTGAATTAAGCCGGGATCTAATCCTGTTTACATGAAATAAGCCTGCTCCCGAGCAGGTTTAAGTTTGCGCACATGTTGCTATGACAGCAAGTCCAGGATGAGCGTTGAAGAACCAAACAATCCAAGATCATGCCAAATCGCCAACAATCAAATCCAGCTAAGTGAGTTAGCGACGTACGAAGAACGGACCCCTGGGCTTAATCATTAAAACCAGTTAAAAGTGGATCTACGCATTTTGGCAACACAGCCAGGACACATATCAATTGCTCAAACAAGTATTATTTAATCGAGTGGTGATTAGTGGATCATCAAGGACAGCTGGTTGATATGTGTGTGTGGCTACTGGCCTCTTGTACAAAGCATAACAACAAAGAGAAGAAAAAAAATTGAAAAAAAGAAAATAATTGAAAAAAAAGAAAAAAAAAGAAAAAAGGTGCAAAAAGAGAAAAAAAATAAGAAGAAAAAGGAAAAAATAAAGATTACATACATATCATATGAAAATAGACATACATCATCAACAGTTCAAATTGAGATTTGCTATAAATCACTTTATGTGAGTTAGGGATGCATGATATATCGGCCACCATATCGGTATTGATCCTTTTTTATGTTATTTCCTTCAGCTGAGACACTTCAGATGCGCACTGTTCGCCATGATGGTTTTAAAATGTTTGAAATATGTTTGGAATCACTTCAAAAAAGGAAAATACAGTGAAGTATAACATGTGCAGCGCAAGTCTGTCATATCGGCTACATAAAATTATAATGAGAACATCATTATAATTGTGTGTTTGGGACACTTTTAATAGTGAGACTTTTGTTTTTCTAATCAGGCGCTCAAAAATTATATAAAAATTTGTATTTAGATTTATCGGCCAATATATCGGTTAAATATAAAGAATTATCGGTATCGGCCAAAATGTTCATATCGTGCATCCCTAATTTGAGTGCATGTATGCAATTTAAGTTTGACATACATTACTGTATATTTATATATATATATATTTAAATCAGGCAGCTGAGATTTGCCGCGTCTTGCAAACCATCCTCGAAATCTAGTGTTTCCTCTTTTCCTGGCTGTACCTGCTTTAATCGTCGCTCACCTTTGTTCTCCCGTGGGATCTTGAGGAAAGGAGGATGAAACGGGCATGTTATCTACTCCGGAATGCCACGAAAGAGCCACTGAAGAGAAGCCGTTTTTTTTAAGACGCACACACACTCATACAGGGCTCATTGTTGGCGGTGCAGCGTCTGTGATCAGGCAGGCCTAAGAATGATCACCGAACGGCCCCTTCTCCGCTTTCTTCCCATCTCACCCCTGATCCCGGGCCCCGTCGGCTCCACACAGAGCTCTCTCACAACCCTACACACTCCGATTATTATCTGGCCGCCGTTCTTCCTGCTTTTTCATCTGGCCTCGGCATGCTTTTGTCCTCTCTTTTACTCATTTCCGCTCCTCCACTCCTTGCTCACCTGTGGAGGGAAGCAGCCAGCGGGAACGCTGTTGTGTTTGGATCTCAGTCATTGCATGATATAATTGCTTTTTTTTTTTTTTTTGCAACTGTTTGGAGAACTTATTAAAGATTACGTAAGGTTGAGGGAACACCGTCACGGTGATATCTATTATTATGAAGTGACGTGCTTTAATAAGATTAGCTGTACTGTCTAGAGAATTAATTTGGAATGTGCACTTTTTCTCAAATACGCAGTTGAAGAGAAAGAATTCAGAAAATCAAATAGACGGGGGCAGATACTTTTTCAGAGGACTATATCAACTTCTTGTTTAGCTTAAAATTGAGAAATACTTTCTCCTAAAATAAGGGAAATAGTTGTTCTTCAGTCAAAACAATATTTAGGTTCTTGCTCACCTGTGGAGGGAAGCAGCCAGCGGGACCTGTTGTGTTTGGATCTCAGTCGTTGAATGATATAATTGCATTTTTTTTTTGCAACTGTTTGGAGAACTTATTAAAGATTACGTAAGGTAGAAGGAACAATCAGAGCCGTCGCAGTGATATCTATTATTATGAAGTGACGTGCTTTATCAAAATGAGCTGTACTGTCGGAGAAGTCATTTGGGATGTGCACTTTTTTTCCCCAAATACGCAGTTGAAGAGAAAGAATACAGAAAATCAGACAGACGGGGGCAAATACTTTTTTTTACAGGACTATATCAACTTCTCGTTTTGCTTAAAATTGAGAAATTCTTTCTCCTAAAATAAGGGAAATAGTTGCTATTCACTCAAAACTATTTTTAGGTTCTAGCAAGGTAAAAATGTCCATCCATTTGGATTACACAGTTTTAGCATAAACTAGAAACTTGATGTGATGCATATAAATATATAAACCAGGTTATTGTTTGTTCATAGTACTATTACAGAACTATAACCTGTTTCATTTATGTGTGACTGACAACTATATGCATTACATTAAGTTTAGTAGTCTGTTTATGTTAAAACTGTGCAAGCCAATTTAATGGAAAAGTTATATGCAATTCAAATATATATCAATTTAAAATTTAGGCCTAAATATAGTTCAGAGCTATAAAGTTGTGTTTTATCATTTGATATTGGTCGAATTCAGTTTACATTTTTTTATTGATTATCTTGTGAAACTGTAGAGGTTTTGGTAATAGTTTCAATTGTACTCAGTTTATTCTAGTTGCTATTGGAGAAATAATTGCAATATTAATGCGCTTTCATTTGTGATCGCAGAGGATGATAAACTTGACAGATCTTGATTCAGCAAAAAAAGAGGGTTGTTGTGCGAAAAGCAAACGCACGAGAGCCACGGCAGCCACAGATCTGTGTGTTTTGAGAGCTTGTGTGTTGGTCTCCATGGCAAGACGTCTGTTTTCTCTCCTTCCAGCTCTCGTTTTCATTCAGAAGTGAGAAAGCAGAATGAACAGAATGCTAGAAAGAACGTGCCACTGCCGAGCATTTGACGGCCCGCCTCTTCCAGGCACTTCACACTTGACCCATTGACTCTTGACCTTTACTTTGCCTTGATCTTCATCAAGTCTTCTTTAGAGACGCCTAATCAAACACCGTAAAATAATCATTTGTCAGGTCACCATATATGAATGCAGGGCCATGAAATGAATGTAAGTCTTTATTCTGAGTATGTGTAGACAAGCATTGATGGATGAAATGAAAGTTTAATGGTCCGAGGACAAAGCCCTGCTGAACACCGTAAACTTTAAATGAGAAACGTTGAGCGGGAATGATGCCGTCCGTGTTGTCTTGGCAATTAGGGGAGAAAACTTAGATCACACACACTGCCTTGCCTCTGCTGACCTCTCTCCACAGTGTGTGACCGTGAGGATCAACATCTAGCGAGAGAGTTGTCATCTCTATGGATACCGACAAATGTTGACGGGCGATGTGAACTGACAGGTCTCTGATGATGTCAGACACGAACCGCTGACCCATCGTAACCTGGGAGTTGGTCTTGTCACTCATGTGATCAAGGCCGAGAACTTCTGGGAAACACTTTCACAGAATCGTCCTCATGTCATTTAAACTCGTGACGTTCAAACGTAGAAAATCTGAAGATTTGTTTTCTATACTGTGAAAGTAGACCGTGACCAGCGGTTGCAAGGACAAAAGCACCATAAAACGTATTTGTTGCGATTTGATTAAAAAGCATCTCATTTGCATATATTCAGGTACAATTCAATGAGATGCATCACAGGTTTAATGTTAAAGATGCCAGGCACCACAAGTGAGATTTGAGGACTGTGACAGATAGCGAGATTTTCGATGAATAATGACTTCAGTTTGAGTCTCTAATCTATCATTTGACTTTATTGAGCATATATTTATGGTGCTTTTTGTCACAGTTTGTGGTCATTGAATTTCTGGGAAACACTTTCACAGAATCTTCCTCATGTCATTTAAGCACATGACGTTCAAATGTAAAAAATCTGAGGATTTCTTTTAAAGGGTTAGTTCACCCAAAAATGAAAATGATGTCATTAATGACTCACCCTCATGTCGTTCCAAGCCCGTAAGACCTCCGTTCATCTTCGGAACACAGTTTAAGATATTTTAGATTTAGTCCGAGAGCTTTCTGTTCCTCCATTGAAAGTCAATGGACAGCATACTCTTCACGTCCAGAAAGGCAATACAGACATCATCAAAGTAATCCATGTGACATCAGTGGCTCGATCTTAAGTTTATCAAGCGGCGAGAATACTTTTTGTGCGCAAAATGTAAACAAAAATAATGACTTTATTCCACTATTCATTTCCTTCTCTCTGGGCCTCGAGCTATTTCACGTAGTGTTTTTTGCGCAGCGCGTCTGTGTTGTACGTCACACGTAGGCTCACTATTGGCCGACGCTGGTCATGTGTGATGCGTGTGACGTACAACACAGACGCGCTATGCAAAAACACTACGTGAACTCACTCG